>NC_051128.1:6365694-6604362 GCF_014839805.1 Manduca sexta
TTTTTGACAGCTAAGTTTTATTTATTAAATAGTCTCGACTCAGCTGAGGATAGACGCTAAAATGACAACTCAAGTTTTGTTTATAAAACAGCTCAAGGCTTAAATGTCTACTTAAGATCCTACTCAAAGGTGAGATATGATTATTAATACTGTTAGACATCCTGTATATACTTTTACATTTTTTGTTTTTAAAAGCACCAAAGTTTTGGCCTTGTATCAAGAACTCGATACCTACAAGCAAATAGTAGTAAGAATTTATAAATAAAAAGCACGTACAATTTCCTTAGCAGGTTTATTCAAATTTATTTATTCGTACAAATAGTAGATCGCACATATTGTGATCTACTCCCGTAGAGTTACAATTATTCAGTAGGTTATGTGAAAAAACTTAGAATAGCGGCCAATGAGATTCATTCTTTTGTAGTACCACGTTATAAATATTGCATTCAAATTCCAGATTTAGCTGCAATATTGAAGCCAGAATCTCTAATAGAATTTAACATGAGCTATAGGATATTTCAATCATGAATACTTTGAAATATTTCCAACAATTTTGTTAGAGCGAGCTAAGTTCGTTGCACCAGTAACCTATATACGATGCTAACGAGTGATGTTAACCATTTAATTGATTTACTGGCGTGATTTGCGATTCTCCTACATCCCGTTTAGAGGTTTTTTTTATTGCTTTGAATAACGAGAGGAGCTTGGCGTTCATCTGAAGGTATGCGATACGACCGCCCATAAACAGAAAACACACCATCCAACGCCTTGAATTACAAAGTATCGTTTGGTATTCCACTGCGCTCGCCATCCTGAGACATGAGATGTTATGTCTTATTGTGTACAGTAGTTACACTGCCTACAATGTCCTTCAAACCGGAACACAACCATGACTACACACTGCTGCTTCACAAAAATAGACATTGCAGTGGTACCTACTCAGGACTCTCTCATATGAGAGACCTACATACATTGATGTGATGCTCCCGTGTTTCTGACTCAACGAACCATGCACTCCAAGTGCAATGAGTTCGTTGAAATATCGAGTATAGTGTATAACCCACTGGACAGTGATGTCGCCACCGTCGCCTTATCTGGCGACCTTCCAATGCAATGTTTTTACACGAACCAAAGTTTTTCTACGACAGTGGTATTACTTACCCCGCAAAAAGTTTGAACCGACGTTATCCCCTAAGGCGAAACTAAAAATTTTCTGTTGGCCTGTAACGTATATGTGTATGTGTATCAAGTTTGGACATGAAACGTGATTAGATTTTTATAAGAAAAAGTGTTACGTGTTAATGCATAGGGAATAATATTTTCTTGTATCTCAAGCAAACAAAATAATCCAACAACCATTTAAAGGTGAAAAAAGTTTAAAATAAACAATAAGTTACTAGACAAGGTTGTCTGGGAGAGATAGCTTACACTTATTTAAAGAAATAGGTGTTATTTTCTGTATTGTACAACAATACTGTTAAATATTTACTATGCCGATATAATAAAAGTTATATTGCTTAAGAAATGTGTGACTACCATGATCATGTCTCGGGTTCAAATTCCAGATTTGGTACAATGATATGGTAATTTTCAGTGTCGGGTCTGTACTTGTGACTAGTAAGTGGTAATAGCCTCCTCCATTATATTATGGCCCCTAACATCGCTGGCGAAATTGGGGTAGATTGCGCCTCTGCCTACACCCGAAAAGAGTGTGGTGTTATGCATGTATCTTCTTCATTAATCTTTAGACCATCTAATAAATTTCCGACTGCATCATTAATCAAAACGCAACATCGACTCCACAACATTGTTAAAATAGATTAAGCTAACATGTGGAATCTCTGTAATGTTAGCGTACAGAACACAGACAAAGAAGATCGACGAACACATTATTCCGCGAGACTACAGTCGATCGTTAGAGCTTTTATTTAATTCCGTGTAACAACACACTCGCTGGCACGTAGACGAAGAAAAATTTCAAATAGAAAATACAATCACGTAGGATGTACGCTCAATAAGCAAGCCTTATAAAAACCTACGACATTAACAACTCCCGGATAAAACCCAACAACAGCGACCAAGCAAAACCCATTCACAAACAATAGGACGTACACCTAGATTCAGTGCATTAGTGTGCTCATTCACGTATCGCGTTGCATTTATTTTAATTAACAATATTGAGATATCAAATTGCGGTTAATATCTTAATAGTATTTTGTATTGAAAGAAATTTTTAATAATATTTGGATTGTAGACTTCTAAATCGCTGAACAGGTAAGGATAATATTTTACACTCAGTAAGTACATGTCTTGACGCATGAGGCTCTCTTTTATGCAGACAAAGCCGTCGTCGTTTTGCGGCTTCGTCCGTATTACTACTTATCATAATGGTCGTTTCTAACCTGTCACATAAAGTGATTCTTTTTCAATTTTAGATCTTTGAATTCGTCAGCTCGTTTTTATCACAAAACAAAAAGTGTAACATAGATAAAGATTATGTTCAGAATTGAGTTTAAAACCAAATATTAAACAAGACTACATTTTATTAAAATTAACCGAAAACCCGAGTTATGATACAAAAGGTATTGTGTGACATGATCAGATGGGTGAAAATAGCATTTTGTTTATGAAATCACGGATAAAATCCGGAGTGAAAAACAAATTCATTTTTGGTAAAACATTTTTGATCAATAGTATCGATATAATAAAGCACATTTTTGCTAGCAAAAAAAGATACCACAATTCACAACACACATAGACGTGACGTCAAAAAATACCAAGTGCATTGACCTTTTATACTACAGTAAATCTAACACACTCACACCATTAATCCCTGAAGGGTTAGGCAGAGGTGAATCAATTGCACCCAGTTTCCGCCATTTGTATACCGTCCTATGATGTGATAAGGCAAGCCTATTGCCATATCGGACATAAATTCCAGACTCCGAGCCAAACCCAATATGACTTAGCCCAGCTCGAGAATCATAGACATCAGCACTGCAGCAAATCAGTTCCTAAAATTTCCAGTACCAACGCATACACAGTACGATTCAAACCAATCTAAGTATAAATTTTTAATAGTTAGATAGATAAAAAAGTTTATTTTGGCTACAATTAACTCACAGTATAACTTAAGATATACATAGACAATAGACAAGTATATAACCAATTGTGAAATATTGCAGCCGCAAACGAGCTCCAGCTCAGCAATACGCTTTGCTCCAAGGAGCAAAACGCTGGTAATTCTGCTGATACCTGGTATGACGTATCTATACAGTTCTTAATAAATATTTCGTTGCATGCTAGTAATAGTTACGTAACAATTACTAGCAACGCGTTAAGTTTTATCTAAAACGTCGTAAATATTAGTGTCACCGTGGACGGGGGGCGTTGCATCGCTGCGAAGGCAAGATTCTCATTACTGCAACAATTTGTCACGGCGCACCGACATCGTTCCCAACTTCGCACTGATGTTGGCTGGTTCTTCGCCCGGTGTTTGATGTGTTCACACCAGCTTAAATTAATACACGTCCTTTTATTTACACTTGATATAATCAATCTTTGTTGTGCTATTGTAGTTTGGGAATAAGGATTAGTGGCTTAGGTTAGAGTGATGCTACCTCTACCTAAGTACGTATATAAATTACTTCATAGTAGGGGTTAAAATAATAAAGAATATTAGTAGTACAGTTTACATATATACTAATACCTTTTTATCCTCGAAGGGATAGGGCAAAGGCGCCACTAGTACACCCACATTTCACGCGTGTCTATGCCGTCGCATCATGTGATAGGGAACGCACCTATCGCCATCACAAATTCTAAACTCCGGGTTCATATTGTGAAGAACCAAATATCATTTTTCCCGACTCGAGAATCGAACTTGAGACCCCAGCGGTAGTCGTACCGCGCACGCAATACAGCTACGCCACCGAAACACTCTATAATTTAATAAACCATATTTAAAATTTTCGACGTTTTACTTGAAAAATTGCTCCTGTATAAACATATCTCTTAATATTAAAAACCCAAATCTTTGAATTATGAATACTGATTATAATCACTTATTAAGACCAAATCCATAAATGCCAAGAAAGGCAACATTTCTACAACAAAGGCCATCTGTTAACCGAAACTACAATCTGATTACACTTAGCTCAGGTACGAATGCAAAATTCCAGCCATTACACCAATTCGTTTCCTATCCATTCCAAACAAAGTACAAGTCTAAGTTGAAGCAAGATTTAAAGTTTTCGTAAACGCGTTCGCTCGCATCCATTCAAACTCGGATCAACTAAACTTCCATGCTAGAATTAATAGGTTAAAATGTTAAGTAATCAAAACTAAAGATTGGTTGTACTAGGAAAATTTTGGATTTGCTCTTGGTCTAAGGATATACGTGTTCCAAGTTCCAGGTGGAGAGTAGGCAATCGTAATTAAGTAAATAAAATGCCTCGTCCGAATTTCGACTATAGCGATCAAACTCAGCGGAAATCAACCAGGTATGCAGTAGATATTACAATGCGCAATACACTCTTCCTTCACTCTCATAGTCCGGCAATCCGACATCACCGGAGAGAGATTAGCGCCAGGTCCAACAACTTAAGTGCTTTATAAAGCACAGTGGTATCACACCACCAACATTCTGATTCGAAAAACCGAGTTACAATGTTTTAGCCCCACTCAGGATTCGAATCCAGGACCTCGAGGTAATAGTCGTACTCGTACCGCTTATCCACAACAACTACGTCACGGAGACAGTCAAATAAAATATTATCTCTAATACGTATACTTACTTAGTCCATGTTTGGACTACGCAATCTTAATTATTATTTATCAATGACTTTTTTTTTATTTTTTTTTTGTTCTTGGTTCATCTAAGATTTTTTTATACGAACATAGCAAAATGACCTCTGCACACCTGGTGGTAAGTGAAGTATGAGCCAGATAGAGTGTCGACTGACGAAAGATGATTACCACTCGGCAATAAACATAATTATGTCGACTTGTTTGAAACCGGATGTACACTGGCTGATACCACAACCCGACACTTATATAGGCCAGTATAGCGGATTCCACCCTTTTTTTATTCTAATGATTTATAATAATAATAATAATATCAGCACTGTATTATATACTTGCCCACTGCTGAGCACGGGCCTCCTCTACTACTGAGAGGGATTAGGCCTTAGTCCACCACGCTGGCCTAGTGCGGATTGGTAGACTTCACACACCTTCGAAATTCCTATAGAGAACTTCTCAGATGTGCAGGTTTCTTCACGATGTTTTCCTTCACCGTTAAAGTGAACGATAAATTCACAAAGAATACACACATGATTTTTTAGAAAAGTCAGAGGTGTGTGCCCTTGGGATTTGAACCTGCGGACATTCATTTTGGCAGTCCGTTCCACACCCAACTGGGCTATCGTGCTAAAAAATGATTTACATATCTGTAATTATATTTATTTAGATGTTTAATTTTGTTATACCTAGTTTTATTTCTCATATGGTGGAGGGGGGGGGGGGGTGTTCCGCTATATGATAGATAAGTTTTAGAATTTCGCTTTCTGAGCAGAAACAAATATCCTGCGACGAGCAAAATGATTAAACATTTTAACCTAATACTTATCAAGGCTTGAATGTGCTTATCACAGTGTATATACACTGAATGTGGACAAAGTATTATCCAGTAAATGACAATAGGTTTCCCCCCCCCCCCTCCTCCCCGAGGCAATTCTTTTGCGCTCGGTCTCCACACCGAATGCACGCCCATGCACGGGGGGACATTATGTCGCGGACCTAGGCACACTATAGATGATGCCTACACCCCCATGGTTGCAAGTTCACATGGGGGGTCTGACAGGGACTCGTAGAACAGTTCGCCTCCCTTTCCTCTCCGCCCATCCTTGTACTTCCTCTTCCTTCCCCCACACTCCTCTCCCATTCTGCCTTTTCCCC
This sequence comes from Manduca sexta, assembly GCF_014839805.1. Lineage (NCBI taxonomy): Eukaryota > Metazoa > Arthropoda > Insecta > Lepidoptera > Sphingidae > Manduca > Manduca sexta. The sequence continues at coordinate 6,371,653 of NC_051128.1, forward strand.
TTTTCCTCCTGGCCCCCGCAGTCGTTAAGCCGGGGGGAACCGGTATACCGTTCGCGGGTTCCTCCCGGTCTTGACTGCGGGATCAGCCGCTTAAAAAAAAAATGGTTTCGCCTAAACTCGTAAGTACCAACCTCGAACCTGATAGTAGTACGACTAATAACAACCTGCTGTTCCATCTATTTATATAATAAATGCTAGCAATGTTTCGAGACCGTGATTGTGAAATACTGCGGACATTTTAAAGCATGCTATAGGTCAATAACAGGACATTTCCGCGAACCAATAACTCTTCTCAGTTTTACAGTGTGTAAAAATTTAATAGTTGTTGTTAGCTGTGATTTAAAAGTAGAACCTTTTTTCTAATATATTTATGTATATTATATTATATTCTTTGTTTATTCAAAACGGCTAAGCTGATATTAATGAGAATCATTTACAAATAGTTTACTTAATAAGTATCTGAGATAGGTTTTATCCCGGGAAATGTTTTCTTCGGCGGAACATTTCGATTTTTTTTTTGTAGTGAAATCACGAACCACATCTACCTAATAGTAAGATTTAACTTAATCAAATAAACTATTTAATTACAATAGCAGTTGGTTATGCCTAAAACAGTCATTGACTTGAGTAATGAAATTTTGGCGCTATTCCAAAGATTTTCCACAAGTAATTAATTTCGACATTATTACTGGATGGGTATTTATAATAAATTTTTGGCCGCCTTTCTTTTTCCAATAAGCTTTATTTATATGTTTATATAATTTGAGGACTAATAATTTATATTATATTCTTGATATTTAATATAATTTAAGCCGAAATTTAGATTTAATGCATGTTGTGTTCACTTCAAGAAGGTTGTTCACTTTTGTTAATTAACATAATGTTATATTTTTTATCTTGAACTCTGTTTACCGTGTACAACAAGTCTTGTGAACCTAATAAAAAAAAAAAAAAAACAAAAAAAAAAGGACTAAAACTTTTCATAATCGCATAGTACTAATAAAATTACCAACTCGATTTTATAATACCTGTCCCACTGCTGGACACGAGCCACCTTTACTATTAAGAGGGTTTAGAAAAGTAACATAATTATGTCGTTAGTTTAAATATATTACTTATAATATTTAATTTAAAGCATAAAAATTAACTACATCTCTGTAATTTATAAGTAAAGATTTTCCCTAATTCTTATTATAGTTAAATATGTGTTCTAATTTGTTTCTCTGTGAGTTTGTTTTAATTTGATACCGATGAAATACCCCATGAAGAATTTTCGAGAGGATTCTTTAGAGGTCTAAATTTAATTCCCCTCCTATTCTTCCGTAATTCCTTTTCTTAAAGCTGTATCCATTTCTGATTTTTGTAATTTTGTGGGACTCAACACAAAGTAAGACATTTAATATTAGCGTATATGGTATCTAGACTTATGTTATAAAGGTAGAAAGAGAGTATATTTTACCTAAATTATAAAAATGTATATATGTTTATACATCTGTTTAAAGCCCACTTTTGTTGTTACCATCTGAGAGTTCTATTCACTCTGATAAAATTCTGATAAAAAGTATTTTACCCATTCTAAGAAAATCCATTATACACCGTCTAAATTGAAAATAATGATACTTTCTACGATTGATATCTGATCTTTTTCTGCTTAGTATCAGCCCAGAGTCTGAAATTTGTGACCGATATGGCGACAGGGTCGCCCCCTATCACATCATGGGACGCAACACACAGGCAAAAAGTGGGTGCCTTAGTTGCGCCTCTGCATACCCCTTCAGGGATAAAAGGGTGATACTACCGACTCGAAAATCATTACCTACTATATACGACATAACTTTCATAATAGAAATGTTCACTTACAAAAACTTAATTTACATAATAAAATTACATTACCATCATACCTAAAATAAATTAGTAGCCTAACACGGGAATCTTGGGGTTACTATTTAACAAGGATAAACAAAAATAACTCCACATTCACCAAATAGAACACGAGTCACAAAGGAAAATTATACAAAGAAACCCAAACGCAAATAGTAAAACGTAATCAACATAGCACAAATAAAAATGTTAATTTCGTTATAGAACAAGAACCTTTGTGACGCGTGTTTAACATTGTGATTCCGTTGAAAGAGCACAGTGAAAAAATATCTTCCCGAAAATCATAATTAAAATCTTGAAAGGGGTAAACCAACAGATGTTAACTTAAAAAATATGATAATTGTTTATATTAAACGTGCAACGTTGTGTACTGAGGGGCCTTGAATGTTTCCCCGTGTTAACGGCCAATCGGCTCTAAACGTAACAAGTTTAAACAATGATTACAATCTGGATTTATATTAATTTGCATTGTAAACGCTAATGGAATCTGTTTATCGCATCCATTGCTGAAATTATCGACGTTTTCATCTATATTGAGGTTAAAACTAAACGCTACTTACAATAGGTACGTTTGAATGAAATTCATGGATTTATGAATGAACATTTTAGTACAATATAATGAGAGTACATGCCTGTTTTCCATTTTTCTTTAGGGCTCTCAGGCTAACCTGAGAGTCTAGACTCTTGAAAGCCAGACAAAGGATAGATGCGTTTGAGATATGAAACCGACGATGAATGGTAAGGATTTCCAGACGGCTTGACGCACAACTCTATTATGTACAAATACGAACACCCACCAAGAAGGGTCTAGTATACGACATTCGTTGAATTAAATAAGTAAAACAAAGGCACTTTTTTAATAAGCAAGATGTGATTAAGGTTGGAATATTTTCCGTTTTTACTTTGTAGCAGTAAGAAACTGCTTATTCTTGGATATAATTGTAGTATATGGGTTGATTACATCTAAACTTTATTTATATACCTAGAGGAACTCTAAATGCTATTGTGTATAAAATAAAATATAGAAACAATTTCAAATTGGAACAATCAAATTATAAAGGCAAGATCAATATCAATATCATCTTTACCGACCAAGTTTTACTTGAATGTTGACAGATTCGGATAAAGGAAATATGGATACGATATGAAACAGGATACATCAAATATAAAACGAATTCCCTCGAGAAAATGCAGTGACGGATGAAACATTGAAAGCTACGAATTCAGACATTCAAGCCTTTATCACTTAAGATTACCGCGACGTCAGATAAAGGGCAAAGTTAGACACTAGGCAAGGGCAAACTTGCTCTTTAAACTCTTAAAAATACACACTTATCGACGGCCCTTCTAAATGTAAATGAAGAGGAAAATTCAAAAGAGCACTTAGTTTTAAACCGGAATCGGTCTACTTCAAGTATTAATTGCTTTTCGTGGCTCATTGTAATTCAGATCTGTGGGAGTGAGATGCAAATTACGCTAAACTTTCCAACTGCTCCACTTTTCTAACGGAAATGTGAAAACTTTCGCGAAAAACAACGCTAGTGAAATAGAAAAGTCCATCCGTGGTTAAACAATAACTGTTTTTGTTTTATGTATGCGAGCCGGCTGCACCACTTCCGGTACAATGTGTGAATCAGTTTTGAAACCATAGTCGGGAGATCTGCCTTCTATGCGGTTATTCGAGCTACAATCAATACATTTATTTTGCACTTTATTGCACACTGCTATAAAGTATGTAATTCTTGGCGGATCATTCGTAGTTTGTAGCTTCTTGGTTATAGCCCTCAGGGAGTTTATGTAATACATTATTTTAGCACTAAATTGAGCACAGAAAGTATAGATTTTTACAAGGCTGTAAATGAAACAAAGTTAATATATCATGACTATGAAATCATCGTAAAATTATATGCATGATTTGAACATTCTATAAAATTGTCTTTTACAAAACTGTATTATATAATAGCCTTTGCTTGCAACTTAACTCGCTTGAAGATATTTTCTGAATGTATATCATATTACTGTCGAAGATTCCCCTGAACTATATACTATCTTTTTACAATTCTCACTGGTATTATAAGATAATCTACCTACAATAATTCATCGAAAATACGTAAATGAAAAAAACATAGCATTTCATATCTGTTGTGACTTAAACTGTTTAAAAACTGTAAGATAGCACACTTGCTGAATTATTAACGTCTATTATTTATAATAATTAGCTATTTTATATTATATTGTTACAAACAATTTCAATGATAAATTCGTTAATGTTTTGAAACTTAAAAGCATAGTAACTTAAGATTCTCACAAATAGAGATAAAACTCAAATATAAGGACAGTACTGAACGCATTTTTTTTTAATAAATTATCGTGTTATATTATTATATAAGTAAGAATATTTGACTAATTTATGTTTCCTATATTCAAAATTAACGTGTTCCGTAATGACGCAAACATTAAATATATTTTGCTCCCAAAAACACAATTAGCAACACAGAGTCGTATTTATTTAGCCGTAATTAATATAATTATTCGATAACATAAAGCGGTCATAACAAATTTAATTTTGTTCCAAAAATTATGGTCGATTTGCATGAACTACTAATCAAAATGAAATCGGAATGAATTTATTCAAATTGAACATTCGTCGTCTCATTTGTGTTGTTATAATAATGACCGGTTAAATCTAAAATAAAGCGAATGCGATAATTGGTTGAAATAACCTAATTGAACAGTCAAATAAATTTATAAAATGTCACCAACATGGCCGCTTCGTGTTTTGATTACCTACTGTACAACGCAGCACATATGGCTTTTACTAAAGTTTAAAGCCGACTTAGTTACAGTCCTACATCTCCTGACAATCTTTAGTCTTCGAAACAATAGGTGGGTATCCCTTGTGACTAACTTCAGACGGCCACAAAGATTGAATTGAATAAAGCGTGTTATACATGTCTCATATACTATGCTCGTAGAAATACACGATATGTAATTAAACAAAACGTAGTGTGTATTATGAAATTTTACAAAGAAGCGGTTCAAAAGGTAATAAAAATAATATCAGGCGTAAGTATTTCAAAGCTATAAAAGCCTTGAAGAAGGGCATTTAAAATAGTTATAAACTTCAATCACGCGAATTTTATGGCAAAAGCAACATGGTACGATTTACTTCACCGAACAGCAAAACACGCAATTATAATTCTAAAGTTTCATTGATTACGACAATTTTCCACTAATCCTTGCCCCTCGCTCGTTTAAACAATAGTGACCTACAGTTCAGACAATAGTTCAAGAGACTAAATGACCTAAGTTATTCATTCTATTAATGTAATAAAACGTTACACGTCATACATAAAAAAAGTCTAAATCACACGCTAAGTGGTAAATCTTTCGTATGAGTGGGTTTGTCTGAGTAAGTACCACTGTAATGTCCATTTCTGTCGCCTAGCAGCAGTTTGCATGCACTATAATTGTGGTCCTATTTAAAGACATTGTAGCCAGTGTAACACCACTATCAAGGACGATTTCACGCAGTTATTTTAGTGCATCAAGATACCCCGGAGCCGTCCCGTATGCGCCGATAAAGGCCATCGCATGTTTTTATTGGTACGCCGGTGTAGGGTATACATGCGTTTGGGCCTCGGTCTAATGCCCGCTCGGATGATGATACTCCGAAGTGTCAACATTAGGCCGTAAGACCTGTAAAACCTAAATTACCGTTCCACTCAAATATCGACCACCAAATGGAACGTTAAAAATAAGTGTCACATCACTTTGACATTATATATCTAGGTGGCCAGCATAAGAAGTATCAGTACTTCGTAACTTAAAATTCTGCATGCTGCTGCTATTGCTTATGGGCGGTAATGTCAAGTAAGAAGCTAATGCGTCTTGTCATGAAGTGTAAAACAACATAATAGAAACACATCATTTGCGCATAAAACAGAAACACATACGTACATTAATTACCTATATCATAATATTACAAATACATTTTGAACGTGGAGTTAATTAGTAAAATGCAACGCACTGAACTGGATGGGTATTGCATTATGTCAGCCGTTTCCGATGGGAGGACAGCCTAATGAGAACGTAAATATTTCACAGTGGCTCGCAATATTTTATTGATAACCAATGCTCCATGTCGGGTGCGCGTTAATCATAGTTTGCTGTTGCACTCGAAATTACACGCGCCGTGTTAATTCCCGAGCTGTTTTAATAGTATTGCTTTGTGCATTACTTTATTGTGTAAAATTTTAATGAAAAAATTCTATGGAGATGTATGTTTTAATACGAATGGCGGTACATCTACTGATGGTAGGTTTCTCATATGTGAGAGTCCGCCTGTGTAGGTACCATCGCAATGTCTATTTCTACCGTCAAGCAGTAGTGTTCAGTCACTGTTGTGTTCCGGTTTGAAGGGTATTATAGCCAGTGTAACTACTGGACATAATAAGACTTAACATCACATGTCTTAGGTCTAAGGATGGCGAGCGCAGTGGAATACCAAACAATACTTTATAATTCAAGGTGTTGGATGGTGTTTCTACTATATATGGGCAGTCGTATCGCTTACCATCAGACGAACGGCGAGCTGGTCTCGTAATTCAAAGCAATAAAAAAAATCACGTCTACTTATAAACAGTAGAGAGTTCTTCCTTCGAATGTTAGTTATACTGCGTGGCACAGTAGATACTCTGACGAGTATCTACAACACCCAATGCCTGAAGATAACCCTTGAGACATTGGACGTTGTCACTAAAAGTTAATTAGACTGACTATAATAAATAATAATAAATCTTTATCAAGTACTAAGTATGCGTTGACTGCGGCTCTGCCCGCTTGAAAAGCGTTTCCCCAAAAGTCCCCAAAAAACGGTACGACGGCAGTGGCATCTATTTAAAACATAGATTCAAAATTCCTATTATTATCCATGAGAGCAAATTACCGGGATAAGCAGTCGCGAATGTGTTGATCTAGTCAATTCGTGTGGGAAATTTTATCCAAATCCGTTCAGTTGTGTTTGCGTTTTCTTTTACCAAACATCCAAACATTTTCACAAACTTTCGCATTTATAATATTAAGATTAAGGTACCAAGGTTTAATTTGGTTTACAAATTGTTAATTGGCAAGCACCTTTCGGCTTATTGTGCTCATCGCACGGCGAGTCTAAAAAGTCTCTAAAAATACTCGTTGCCTGAACGCATTTAGAATTCTGATTGTAAATCGGATCATTTCCAAGTTTTCGGACAACACGTAGTGGATATGTGTTTGAAAAGGATTTCTTAAAGGTTTCTACATTCAATCTGTTTAATCAAGATTTGATGCCGAAGAACATCGAAAATTATGTACAACGTACCCGAAGAATGAATAGTTAGAAAAAATAGGACCGAATAAACCTTTCACCAATGCGCCTCTGTCTAACAATTTAAGAATATAAGCAACGCAAGTATATAACGTTATTATTAATCATTCTATCCTTATTTTTGTTTTCGCTTCCTATATCCGCTTACATAAAGGAAATTGGTTGCTCGTTGCCTAGCGAAAATGAAATTACATTTTCTCCTTTCATTTAAAATTATAGATTTCGTAATTAGTACTATTTATTCTCGATATGAAATGATTTCCATGCCTGCATTACGTATTCATATCCTATATTAAGAGGAAAGTACTCGTAATACAAGTGTACAAATGATCGTATGAAATGATTGATAAATGAAATAATAAATATTGAATCCCTTATGAATTTGCTTATTAAAATCAATATTTAATAACCGAATTGTTAAGTTCATTTATTCCTTTTTTATATTTACTGGTAATTCTTATTTTGAATGGAAATACATGATTATGTATTTCCATTAGACTGATTAGTCTAGTGGTAGCATCGTCCAAACGTTAACAGTAATGGATCAAACTGCCTGATTACATCTTTCAATTAAAAAATACAAAGTTGTGACGTCACACCACGACAGAGTATTTTGCTCACCGCCATCATCGTACGGATTAATATCCGTAGTAGTATAGTCTAATGACTATGACGTCTGCATACACCAGAACATGATTGATGCATTCTTTCCTAGCCTAATTTCAACGTGGCCAATTTCAACGGCGATCAGCTAAGTACGCAGGAGATATTATAATGTATAAATGTATGCGCAACACACTGCACTCTCTGTTCCTTCGCTCTCATAATCCGGTGAAATGGCAATCTGACATGACCGGAGAGGGATCAGGCGCAGGATCTACGGCTTTTAGTGCTTTCCGAGGCACGGGGCTATTACACCGCGAACTTCCTGACTCCGATCTGTAACTTAGTAATTTTTAACATGGGAAAACCCAATCACAATTATTTTCGTCCCAACCCGGGATTCGAACCCATGACCTCAGCGCGGTAATCGCACTCATACCGTATACAATTACAACTACGCCACCAAGGCAGTCAATCAGTATATATCACTATGACAATGGTGTTTATTATAATTGAATAGAAAGAACATTTATTTACATAGATATTAGATACAAGAGTTTCAAAACTATTCTTACACGCTAAATGATATTTGTGGCTTTATTTGTCCAGTTTTCACGTGATTAAAGGAACCAATACGGCCTGAGTACGTATTTGCGCCATTATCGCGTATAAATAAACAAATGAGACCGCAAAGCCGCCGTGAAGAAAACCACTTTCACCCAACACCGACATTTTATCGCGTTATTTAAAATAAATATTTTAAATAACCAGCTGTGAGATTGAGGTTTGTTACGCCGGTTTGTGGCTGCGTTCCGTTTGTCGCAGCGGAATTGTTTATGTTCCATAAGGGAGATTAAGGGCCGGCTATTTCAAACGACTGGTTATCTTCTTTACACGTCCATGAGAACTCCAATACACCTGATACTTAGTGGAGAGGCGATTTTTTAAATTTTAATTTATAACATCCAATAACATTGTACAACTAACTACATTATCCATAATTTATACAACTAGAGAGAGATATACCTCGCCAATTGATATATAGGCTGTTCCGGGAAGGCGGACATACTTTTATCTAGTGACACTAAAAGTACTATAACCTATTTATGTATACGTTATTTTCTTAACTGACGCTATACTGTAACAAAGCTTACTTTGTATTAACCATTGTCACCGTTATTTTTAACTGTGATCCGCACATTTTATAAAAAAAATATAAAAAATAATATACTACCTCGTTAATTGACACATTTATGTCAACTTGTTCGAAAATGGATATACATAAGCTGTTCCGGGAAGGCGACACACTTTTATATAGTAAAACTAAAATTACTGTAACCGATTAATGTATGCGTTATTTTCTTAAATACCGCTATACTGCAACAAACCTTCCTTTTTTAACCATTGTCACCTTTATTCTTAACTGTTATCCGCCCATGATAAAGACTTGAAACAACCGACCCTTAATAGGCAAGCCTAGTCTGAATTATATCCAGTTATGACTCGAATTTATAAGTTTATTTTACTAGCATTTGCTATCAGAATAGAGATTTGATGTAAGGTATTAAATTTTAAAAAAATATGCATTACCCATTTCAACACAGCTTTCTCATCATTTTTGTCATAAAAGTAAATAATTTTATATCTTATTTTAAATTTGCTACTTTCGATCGAATTAGTGGCTACCATAAGTGTTTATGCAAATTAATGATCTAACGAGCGGCGATAGCCTAGTTGGTTGCGGAAGGGATTACCGAGACGAATGTCCGCAGGTTCATATCCCAAGGGCACTCACTGACTTTTCTAAAATTATGTGTGTTTTCTTTGTGAACTATCGCTTGCTTTAACGGTGAAGGAAATCATAGGAAGTAAAGAAACCTACATATCTGAGAATGACTCTATATCTGGTGTGTGAAGTCTACCAAACCGCACTCGGCCAGCGTGGTGGACTAACGCCTAATCCCTCTCAGTAGTAGAGGAGGCCCGTGCCTAACAGTGTGACAGTATATCATACAGAGCTGATATTATTATTATAATGATTTAACAAGCAAGTCGATCCATTAACAGTAGCGATATCACCCGAACTTTTAATTACGAATAACTGCGTAGGACGCCATGGCGGTAATCTTATAATGAGGATAGGGCAATAATTGCACTTGTCAAAGCAAGACAATCTCTCGCCAGTAGAGCGTTTAGTTCATTTTTAAATATCCTAATCAAGCTTAAACGAATTAATTGGGTCTTCGTAATTCGCTGAATATGTTTATACAATCAGCTTACATAACGTAACATCTGTTACGCCTAGAGGCGGATTTAGCAATTATATCTACTTAAGACAGTGTTTATATGTACACATAAATGTATAGTGATAACCATACATACATATCATACATACATGTGTACATAGTATCAGCTCTATACCTTCTTAGGCATACACAAAGGTAACACACCAATAATACCCTACTCTACCGAGGCAATTATCATTTATCACCATCAAAGTCCAAATATTATTTATAATAATATAATATAATATCAGCCCTGTATTATATACTTGCTCACTGCCGAGCACGGACCTCCTATACTACTGAGAGGGATTAGGCCTTAGTCCACCACGCTGGCCTAGTGTGGGTTGGTAGACTTCACACACCATCGAAATTCCTATAGAGAACTTCTCAGATGTGCAGGTTTCCTCACGATGTTTTCCTTCACCGTTAAAGCGAACGATAAATTCACAAAGAATATATACATGATTTTGGAATAGTCAGAGGTGTGTGCCCTTGGGATTTGAACCTGCGGACATTCGTCTTGGCAATCCGTTCCACACCCAACTAGGCTATCGCCGCTTCAAAAAACAAATATTATTTAAATTTATAATATTATAAAGAGGAAAGTTTATGAGTTTGTATGTCTCGGGGCTAATCTCTGGAACTTCTGAACCGATTTAGAAAATTATTTTACTTACATATATTACATACATTACATTACTCCTGAGTGCTATAGATGCTTTTATCACGGGAAAGAATTTATCACCAAAAAACTTTACCACGTAGGCGAAACCACGACCCAAAAACTAAAAGTCACTTACCACAGTTACAAATTATTATTACTAGAACTATTTTGTATAAAATATCACTAACACCCTATCATCTAATGTAATATTAAATCCGCGACACATTCAGCCCGTTCCATATAAACAGAAAGAGAACCAGCGTGTTCATACCCGCGCATTATGTATAATTCCCATGCGATATCTCCGCCAGGCTTATTATTCTCGTAATAAACAATAACAGTAATCATCAGGCACATAAAGTTATGTTTGTAGGTGTGCGTTGACAATACCGCTCGTACTCACTATATGGTCTGTGTTCGAGATAGAATGTTGATGTGTCGGATTATCTGGTATTTCAGTTTGTTCAGTTAAGGTGTCGTAAGATAGGTTTTAAGGGAAGAATTTTTAAAATAATTTAAACTTTATAAATTGGATGTACGTTTGATTCAGTCCATACTGTCATGCCGAGGGACTGATATGGCAAAAGGGATCTGTAATTTTGCGACCATTACTTAGTTGTGTGAGGTACTTACTGTGACTATCATTTAATTTGTGTTATTACTATAAAATATAAAAGCGTTGACATGTTCTTCTGGACAAAAACCTTAATAAATATAAAAAATACGTATTTCTAGTTATTATAAATAATGATAACGCTGAGTGAAATGGACTACAGAGACCGACATCGCGAATTCGATCTCATTTCTTAGGACACGTATTTAGAAACTTCTAGAGTTGCACGTAAAATCATTGTGAAACATCACCCGTATAAATTGAGGAGCAAAATTAACTGAAAGTATGTAACAAGAATAAAAGATCACCGTATAAATATTGGAAACTCAGTGTCAGTAATAAGACAAATAAAATAGCATAAATATTATTATACTACACTATCTTTTGCCTGCAACTCAGCCCGCGTGAAAAAATGTTTTTGCGATAAATATTTTCCCAGAATAAAAGTAAACCTACAGCATTGAGGAGTAATGTAGCTTACCGTTAATTAAAAATAAATCAAAATCGATTTAGTAGATCCTAAGCTTAGCGAGTTCAAACGAACAATTACTAGCTTTACTTATATATTAAAATAGTATATACAGTATATATTAAACACAAAACCACGAAAATACAAGAAATTGCATACTAACCTAACGTTTTCCCCACACCCTATTCTTATTGTCTTATTAAAATAAATATTCTGAGACGCGCTGATATCACAGCGGGTGCGAAATCTACGTGAAAATTCCAACAACACTAAATTGAGTCCCCTAAACGGGACCCTTTAAATAACTCGAAAACAGTCGTTGCCATCCCCTCGACGTTAAGGTAAACGTCTTAGTATAACCTTTAAAAGTACATTTTGATAGTATAAAACATGAGCATAATATGTAGAGCCCGCATATAAATTTAGAAAACTTACAAGATTAGTACATTACTCAATCATAAATAAATATAGTAATTTCAAAATAAAAACTAAATACAATAATATATGAAACAATTTACTAACCATATCTAGCATATAAAATTATAGGAAATCTTTTATCCTTAGCTGCGTTTTCATTCGCATAAAATTAATATCAAAGGGTGAAAATTAATATCCGCAATGCTGGTGACGATATACCCTATCCACCCTATAACATTTGAATACGTAAAAACAAACTTCATTATAGCACTGAGTTATAGACAAAGATAGGTTAAGACTTTGATAATTCATTATTATATTTTAAGACAAAATTCGTATTAAACCGGCTCTAAAAAAAGGTTTGTCTATTGTAATTTTTTTAAATGTTCGTTTAGCAATATTATCTTACTTCGTGATATGATTTTTTATATTTTAAAATTCCAACAGAGTATTTACAATAATTATAAAATATTTTTTCTTGATAGATTGATCACCTAGATTAAAGCTTGTAAAAACTGTTAAAAATTTATAAATTACAATATCTAAAAATAACATACAATTTTATTACAATTATTTCATGTTTCTGTAGTTATCCGCATAAAATACAAAAGGGTACCTTACAGCATAAATATAACATCATTTAACGCAAGCGTTTGTATTCAAAGAGATTTCTCTGTTCTGGTTTAAAAATAACAAAATGCTTTCTTACAATATACGATAGTATTATTGTTCCGACGGCTTTCTTGGAAAATATCGTAGCCTCCAAGCGGTTCTAAATAATATTATACTAGACGTTACGTTGGTAAAAGGAAACTTGTGTATTTTACCATATCGAATTATTGCATTCGAAATGAGCTAGAAATGCAACTAATAAATTTTTGCATGGTAGAGTTCCAAACATTTATGCATGTTTTAAAATATTTATTGTTGTACTACATATGAAAAAAAATAATTAACCGACTATTTTAGTTACGACTGTAACTGGGGGCGTAGCTCAGATGGTAGAGCGCTCGCTTAGCATGCGAGAGGTACCGGGATCGATACCCGGCGCCTCCAATTTTTTTTGAAAATATTTTTTTTACTGACTTTTAAAATTATCATGTATCATTATATTACGAGATAATTTAATTTTTAATTTGTCATATTAATAGGTACAATATTATTGTCATAAGAAATAGTATTCATTATGCTGGAGGAATAAAACCAAACAATAACGTATGAAAAAATATATATTTCATTAATATTATAACGATAATATGATATTATAGGTTAGTTTATATGTGGTATTAAGAAAATGCCGCTATACCCGTAATAACTCTGCCTAATATTAAAGCATGAATATCGTGCGCGCCTTCATAAGTATTGACCGCCTCTAAATTCATAACATGACGAATAACATGGTACTCGTCAGATATGCCATTCCCTCCAAGCATATCCCTCGCCACTCTCGCTATATCCAAAGCTTTCCCACAACTGTTCCTCTTAATTAGCGAAATCATTTCCGGGGCCGCTTTATCTTGATCTTTCAACCGGCCCACTTGTAAGCAAGCTTGGTACCCTATGCTTATCTCGGTCAACATGTCGGCAAGTTTCTTCTGTACAAGCTGATTCGAAGCGAGCGGCCTTCCAAATTGTTTCCTATCTAATGTGTACTGACGGGCGATCCGCAAACATGTTTCAGCGGCACCGAGAGCGCCCCAAGCGATCCCGTATCGCGCGTTATTGAGACATCCGAAAGGCCCCTTCAGGCCCACTACATTGGGCAATAAATTCTCCTCCGGTATGGCCACTTCGTCGAGCAATATCATGCCCGTTGCCGACGCTCGCAATGAAAATTTTCCATTGATTTTGGGTGTATCCAAACCTTTTTTAACCTGTGATCTTTCTATAATGAAACCTCTTATTTTGTTTTCTTCGTCTTTTGCCCATATTACTAAAATGTCGGCTATTGGCGAATTGGTGATCCATGTTTTTGAACCTGACAGTATGAACGTCTTGTTTTTAGGATCGTGTTTCGCTCTTGTGACTAGACCGCCTGCGTCACTGCCAAAGTTTGGTTCTGTTAGCCCGAAGCATCCGACGAGTTCACCTGTCGCCATTCTCGGCAAATATTTCTGCTTTTGTTCCTCCGAACCGTACATATAAATGGCTCCCATTGCGAGACTGCTCTGGACGCTCATTGCGGACCTGTACGAGGAATCCACTCCGTCCAACTCCCGTGTAATAAGCCCGTAGCTGACGTAATTGACGCCGGCACAGCCATATCCCTTAATGGTACATCCGAGAGCTCCCAGCTCGCCCAGTTCCTTGTAAATTTCTCGATGAAAAATTTCATTTCTATTCGCTTCGATCACTCGCGGCAGAAGCTTTTCATTACAATAGGTTTTGAACGTATCCCTCACGGCCTTTTCGTCCTCACTTAATTGTGCGTCCAAATTAAAAGGGTCCTCCCAATTGAAAGTTACTTTCGCGTTTTTCGTGCACGTTGTGGATAATGTTCTCAAATTCGTTTTGCACAGCGTGGATAAAATATATTTTGATGTTAGTGAAACCATTATGGATTCTTACGTTTCACGGTCAACAACACTCTTGACACTATCAGTTGTTTACTTTTTACGCCTTTATAGTTTTCACCCACAAACGTTATAAAGTTACATTCACATAATTTAATGACTCTTTTCACTCAAACAATGATCCATTACATAATAGTTTTCGAATATTTCACACTAAATTACAATAAACGCTGATAACCTCGTCACCGACCCACTAACAGTTCATGTAGAGTTGTTAAAAGCGTTCTGCTACTAAATTCAGAGTAGTTTGCTTACGCGCAATGCTAACGTAATATCTATGCTGGTGTGCGTGCGTTATCTCATCAGTATATTTAATGTATTCTCACTTTATAGTCTATAGCAATAAGGTTGTTTTTGCAATAAAGTTTAATACCGATGTTATACAAAGTATCTTGTTTTGATTATATATTGTTCAAAGGAGGTCGTTATCACGACACATATATATCTTATCATGTTATTAACAATTTACATATTACATAGTACGATAACAAATCACAGTCCAATATTTTGAGAAATTTAGCAAGTACCAAAAATAGGAAAATACCTACTTAATGTAGATGTAACTTATTTGAATAATCACCATATGACAATAATTATAATTTTAAATGTTATAATGACTCAAACTTCTTTTATTATTATGATATTAGTGTTCTTTCTATTCCTGGCCTAAAAGTATTACGAATCGATATGGAATTTCCCCAAATATTGAACATTACAACAACAACAAAAACAACCAAATAGAGACTCCTAGTGAAGAGAATATCTAAAAATCAATATATAGTGACTATTTTTGGTGTCAAAATCTATCTTAATAATTAATCAAATATCAACCATTATGCAAATCTTTACTGAAGCAGCTCTAAACCTAATCATCATCATCATCAGCCCGTTGTCGTCCACTACTGGACATGAGCCTTTTCTAAGGTATAGCACAGAGCCGGGTCCGTTGCTTTATACATCCAGTCGCTGCCGGGCCTCTTGTATAAGTCTTATTATGTAAGTCGCTTCCAACCTTATAACAAAAACAAATAAACATGTACATAAACAACCATACTGAAATTACGCAAGTGCCTCCCTAAGAAAACATACCGTTCCGACAAACACTTATCCGTTATTAAATAAAAACATTCCCTCGTCGAATGCAAACGAAATATCATGACAAACAGTAATGTTTAATAAAACTATGAATATGCCGTGCAAGAGTTTAATTTTGCTGCAAAAATTCAGTGGAACTTTTTCTAGGTCGGTGCATAGTTTAAACAACTTACGTTCTTTACTTGAAAAGCAGTTATTATATATCCAGTTTAGTACATTTTTAAAGCTAAGCGGATGAAAGTCAGCGTGAAATGTATTTATCGACTTCATTTTGCCCGTTTAATGCCGTTTAATTTGCGGTTATGGATATATTTTGTCAATCTGAGGTATCATGGAAAAAATAGGATTACTAGAGCCTCAACTAATTACATTGACCAAAGAAAAGTACTTGTAAAAACGCGACAACAAAATTAAAAATCTCTTAGCAATGTTAACGAAGAACTTATTGTAAATATTTTTTAATAATTTGAAGTTTTAGCAATGTTTAGAATAGAGAAGCTATAGCAAATACTTATTTATAAGGGGTTTTTAAAGAAGACGTTTTGTTTGTGACATTTCATTATTGATTTAACTGCAAGTTATCGTGTACTCCGAAACCTGAGGCTACATTTCTTTTTTTAAATCAGTTTTAAAGGCTTAAAAAATATATCATGAGGAATCTATTAACTATTTGCTGTAAATCGGAAATCTGGTCTATGCGTCTTTTGGGGTTTCGTCCTTGTGGTCTTTTCCTTTCCAACTTTCCAACAATGAGCAACTTTTCCAGGTTGTCTGGTTCACGTCTGGCGATATGTCCAAAGTACTTTAAGGTTCTGAATAAACAGGTCGCAGAAATATTATAATATGTAACTTTAATGTCTTTGATATGTAATCTATATATATAGTAATATCTGCTCTGTATTTACTGTCCCACAGCTGGGCACGGGTCTAATCTAGTACTGAATTGGATAAGGCCTTAGTCCACGAAGTGAGTCTGGAGCGAATTAGAAGACTTCTCATACCCTCAAAATTCTTATAGGAAACTTCTCATGTTAATGCCGATTTCCTCACAATGTTTTCGTTCACCATTAAAAAGTGATAATTCATAAAAAATATTGACATAACTTTGAACGTTTTGAACCTGCGGACATTCGTCTCAGCAGTCCGCTATACTCCCAACTGGGCTATCGCTGCTTACACCTTCGAAAACGTGGAGACTAAAGTATATTATAAGGGTAAGCTCTAACTAATACTATCTGAAACAAGATTTAGGATCTATGTAGAGTATGAGAAGGTATGCTTTTGTCCTAGCTTTGTTGGACTTGTACGTAATATATACATACTACTTACGACTAATTATATTGCTCGTGATATTCAGTACAGTGTGGCCCGAGAATAATAATGACAACCTTTTTGATCGCCACGATAACGTCAGCAATATTACAGACTAGTCGTATAATATGTTCAAGACTGCCTAATTCGGGTCAGCATAAACACAAAAAGTATAACATCAGGATTCTATTTTTTTTCTAGGTAGTTTATAACATAGCCCCCAAAGATATCAAATATGTTACCTCTTCGAATTACCACGTTATATATTTACATAATTAGTAAATTTAAACAAATGCTCCTAATAGTATCGTATCATAGCAATACGTCTTTACTTTGAATCTTCTATTAACTGTAGGCGCAAATGCCTCATAATTGATTAACAAACATTAAAAAACAAAGAGTTTTTATTTTGCTGTTTGGTAAAGAACAAGAAATATTAAATTTAATTTGATCCTTAATACATTTATTAATATATTATTTAAATAATTCCTCAATTCACACCATAAACTGGCACAAATACAATGGCCTTACAAAACAATACTAACAAGAAATATGTGTCAAAATACGTTTTATAAAACTAGTCTTTAACACCTATGCCACAACAAATAACTACAAAACACAATGAAACTCTACAAGTTAAAATTACACATTTCTATAGCGGTACATGAAACCGTGCGTCGACAGTGTCCATTTATTTTTGTAAAAAAACACAGTTGTGAATGCGAACTGCGTTGCTGCTCACCACTACAATATTTTTAAGAATGGTTGTGTAAGTTACAGTAAAT
The DNA here is from genome assembly GCF_014839805.1 of Manduca sexta. Classification (NCBI taxonomy): domain Eukaryota; kingdom Metazoa; phylum Arthropoda; class Insecta; order Lepidoptera; family Sphingidae; genus Manduca; species Manduca sexta. The sequence continues at coordinate 6,389,714 of NC_051128.1, forward strand.
ATGTAGTATAAACATTTATTCGTTGGTGATAGGTGTCTCATATGTGAGAGTCCGCCTGGGTAGGTACCACTGCAATGTCTTTTGCTGTGGCCAAGCAGCAGTGTGTAGTGACTGTTATGTTCCGGTTTGAAAGACATTGTAGCCAGTGTAACTATTGGACATAATAAGACTTAACATCACATGTCTCAGGATGGCGAGCGCAATGGAATACCGAACAATACTTTGTAATTCAATCGTATCGCTCACACTCAGGACAACGGCAAGCTCGTCTCGTCATTCAAAGCAATAATAAAAAAAATAAAATCATGTACGCTGTTTCTATACCGGCGCCATTTTAATGCAAATTTTTTTTCGAATAATATTTAATGGTATACACATCTATATGGCATTAAAATAAACGTCATTGCTATTATTACATTTTTATTACATAAATATATTACAAGAGTTGCCCCTCGTCCGATTCCCCCAACATTGTGGATACTCATAATGCCGAGATGAATCTTCAATAAATTATTCACTCTCTATTTGCATGACAAACGACGATAGCAAGGAAGCCCTGAGACCTTTAATGGCACCTCCACGTCCCTTGTTAACTGTATTTTACCCACTCCATACTTTCACACTTCTGCTACGAAACTCTTTAATGGGCCAGTGATTTTTCCCAGTCATATGCAAATGTCAGATTAGCATACATTTTATTCTAAACCCCTACTTTCCAGAACAAAAGCGTTGATGCCATTAACAAGGCAAATTCTTTTTGATGGACCATGGCCACGCTTCGCACGAGACACTAATTACGAGATAATGACCAGCTGGTAAATATTTTACATTTCCTTCAAACGTGATTAATTTATGGACCGCTGAAAACTTTATCATAAGTAGTTTCCTTACTTAATTAGGACCATTAAATATGTTAATTTCGCACAGAACTTTTCCGAAAGCCACTTAAATATTAAAGCTAATGAAAGTTTCCGACGGTTCGGCAAGTGCATAATATAAAATAGAATCAGTTGGCGCGACTGACGTTCTAGAATTAGAATATCGCAGTGGATACACTATGAAACATAAATGGAATAGTCATGTATTTCGGAAGCCCAGTAATTCGAGATAATCTTAGAAGGTCCCGTCTACTCGTAAAGTATGAAATTGGTGACACTGCGGGCGTGAAGCGATTTGAAAGTAGTGCGACTCTCGAATACAAAAATGAAGTTTAATTTTCCAATAAATAAAAGCGTATCGGATAAAGCGAGCACGCTAACTTGTAAGCGTTAAATAAACATACATTGTTTTTATAATTGACCTCTTTGCCGTATATTTTAAAGTAAATTATTTACGGACGAAGGAAACTGTTTTTTATACAAATAAATTTATATAATATGGAATTATATTTATTATAGAAGGTCTGCTTACATACATCCCGTGTGGAGAAAATTTCTGCTTAACAAATTGATAATCCTTTTTTTATACATGGGTACGACAAGTTGGAACCCAACGGCACCTGATGGTAAGCGGAGTGGGATAGAATGTCGACTGATGAGACGTGATTACCCATCGCCAGTCAATACAATTATGCCGGTCTATAAATTGAATATACTGGCTAACCTCAGAATCCGACCCACTTACGTGGGGCATTATGGCAGGTAACACTTTGGTCACTTTCAGGTAGATACAAAATGTATCCTACCACTAGCATCTTTGCATAAAAACATAACACCGCTTATATTCCGCTACCATCAGCGGCAACAAAAATTAAAGTCTACAGACCAGTACGGAATATTAATATAACACCCTTATTATAACAATAAAAACCACTAATTAATTTTTGATACATTATTACACTATTTAAATCACAATAATCCATGTCGCTATTCGCTGTCAAAATGGCCGCCAGCTAAGTCAGCGCGATATCGTTAGAGATTAATGTAATCTGTTATAATTAGCTACACCCAGAGATTGCTTCCCAAACTCGGTTTAATTGATTAATTCTGTACGAAAAGATCTATAATAAATGATTGTAAGCTATAATCCGAAATCGGGTTACAGAAATGTTAATAATGAAAAGTTCGCGAACAATTCTTTAAGAGTTCAGATATTAAATCAAATAATGCATGTGTTTTATAAAAACTACGAATATTAATTAAATAATTGATTAATGATTTTTATATACTCAAATGAGTTGATTACCTATATAAAAATCATCGGTATTAAATAAGTACTTATTTTGCGGTATTTCTCATTGAATTTATATACTATTCTTTACTTTTAATTTTTTTGTTAAAACAAACAATTATTTCATATTAGAACTCTCCATTAATTAATACCTATGAGAAATTACACATATTTAACAGAATCTCGAATTTTCAACAACTAAAGACAGATTATATAGATCTACTACAGTCAAGTGATACCTGAAAAAAAAACACATATCAAATAATAGTCAATATATCACTTAGGACCTTAAAAACCAGTTTACTCTAAAACCTACTCTACAATGTTCCACCTTTTTAGCTGAGTGCAAACACTAATTAAAAAACTAACAAATGTTACCACTCAACAAAAGAGGCGAGAAAACAGCAGATTGCTGGATTTGGAACAAGCATTAGGAGATAATAACATGAGCTTTGCATTATGTTACCAAACCATCCGTGACTTTATTCCAGAAACCTCACTAGTCGTTTGCAGGTCGTCCTTTTAAGCGAGCAAAACCTGCTAACATATGTGGGGTGCGGCTTGGTTCTCGGTTCAAACCCCAGGTCAGGCAATACAGTATGGGTTTAACTACCACGATTTATGGAGTATTGCATTTATCAGGGAAGAATGATGTGAAGCAAGCGTCTGATCGTAAAACTATGCTAAAGGCTTTTGCAATTTGTTTTAAAAGGATGTGTTAACACACATACTATAACTCGATAACACATATTAACATAACATTTATACGTTTTTTGTTTGTTTTTATAACCAACTATTAGCCATCCATAAACCCAATTAGCGTGCATAGTAACAAACACGCCTTAGCAACACATTTAAACAAAAACTATTTTGACGAATATCGAAGCTACCGACGCGACGAATAAGGCCTGAGAAAATTGAAATAAAGCGCCTTCGAACGTGTCACTGAGTTGCTCATAACAGCCTATTTAAAATATGGAATTATTCTGTACCGCCTTTCCACCGCAATTAAAAGACTATACACATGGTAAGTCTGGAAACAGTGAGAAAAGTAACTAAAAAATTCCAGGTTCGAAACCAGTAAGTCGCGAATTGGTTTTATATACCTACGCACAGAATAGACATACAAATTTTTGATAGGTTCTCATTGTTCACACATCACTAGCGGTATCTGTAAAAAAAAAACTGGAATATGAAAAAATACGCGTATATTTCACAAATAGTCGCTTACCAGTAACCGGTATAACAAAAGTTGTCAACATATGATGGGAAACTAACAGTAATATCACGAGTCATATCACAAAGGCTCAGTCCACAAAACATTTTCCATTGAATTCGAGAACGTTACATCATTCTCTCTTTATTCAGCCATGAGGTTTTTATATCTGCCTTTGTACGCTGCAAAAAGTTTTAATACATCCTACTTAATTAAAAAATAGTTTGTATTAGTTTAGTTCATAAACGTGAATAAAAAGGCATATTTTGTTGTTACGTATTATTATGAAAGTTAATAACATTAACTGCTCTTTATGCGTGTAATATTTCAAATAATCCCTTTCTTTAGTATGTTTATTATTGCGAATAGACATTCAAGAAAATCAGTTTATTTTAACAGAATAAAACGATCGAATGAAATCTAATTTGCCAAAAACCTGTTTTGGTTTAGGCAACAAAAGTTTTGTATTTCTAAACATATAAAGGCACCTTTTATGTCAGGTACCTAATTAACCACGTATTAAGTTTTTTGCTACTCTGTACCAGGCCAGGGGCTGCAATTTATCCCCGTGAATGATAATAGTCTGTACCGCTTTTACATAAGACCCAACATAGCTGATCAAATGCAGATGTGATAATATCTGCCTACCCCTAAAAAGGAAAAGGCGTGATAGGTAAATATAAAATTGCAACAGCGATTAACATAGGCAGAACTGCAGTAGCTGTTTGGAGGCTGATTTTCATTTCCCGAGTGTCTGAATTCGTCGAACCCCTGTACGTCGTTCCCCAGATTCCAAGTTTTAATTGCACTCTTAATGAGATAGGCTGGACTCATCCCAAAATAATTCTGCACACGTGTTATTCCCAATATATTTAGAACCTGTCGTCGTCCAATTTAATATATTTGTAACACATAATAATAATATAATAATATCAGCCCTGTATTATATACTTGCCCACTGCTGAGCACGGGCCTCCTCTACTACTGAGAGGGATTAGGCCTTAGTCCACCACGCTGGCCTAGTGCGGATTGGTAGACTTCACACACCTTCAAAATTCCTATAGAGAACTTCTCAGATGTGCAGGTTTCCTCACGATGTTTTCCTTCACCGTTTAAAGCGAACGATAAATTCACAAAGAAAACACACATGATTTAAGAAAAGTCAGAGGTGTGTGCCCTTGGGATTTGAACCTGCGGACATTCGTCTCGGCAGTCCGTTCCACATCCAACTGGGCTATCGCCGCATTTGTCTTGTAACACATATTATGCATAAATTTTATTTTTCTACACCAGAAGCGAAAGGTGAATTTTTTCCGAAAGGGAAACCAACACAATATACAGAGTAATTTTGACATTGCATTATTAAATGAAACTACATACTTATCTACTTGGAAACAACACTTTACAATAAGTCACCAGAGTCGTAGACGTAAAATAAAATGTGTAAGTTTCGAACGAAATAAATATTAATAAAAAGTAATTTTAATTGTACGCGCCCAAATCCACTACTACTACTCTGAGAGAATTCGTTACATCATACTTTCAGTCAGAAATACACACACGCACACGCCATATACGCACTAAACTACAAAATGATAAAAATATTACACAATAAAAATCTGAATTTTTCGTTAAAATATTGGTTATTAATGGATAATTTTTGGCACAATGTCAGCAAAGGTGAAGACGAGTATGTGGTTTCATTTAGTAACGCAATGTCAAAATGACCCTGTATAGGTACCTACTAATATGCATGAATGCGTTCTTCAAATTGTTTTAATCGTAATTAGATAGAGGAAATCGGGCAGGAATTATATGGACCCTCCGCCACTATTTTACACTCCTCTATTTGAATATAAATATAATAATAGTTATATGCCATATCCCACATTCCTTTGCAAGCGCAATATCCTTAAATATGGGTACAAAGTTTTTTTCTTTACGTATCAAGACGCTCGATATAAATTATTACGTTTCAAGCATCTATACTTGGATTAAATTAACGTTTGATACCGCAATTAGGAGTGTATGAGTGCATGAGTGAATGATATAGAAAAAAGTTTTTATAATTATTAAGGTTACGTAATTTAAAATAAAAATGGTAATGATTTATTGCGTGATGGCCAGAATCATGAGTGAAAATAATTGTTTCAAATAAACAATTGATAACAATAATATAATTTGCTTCTATAACAAGTACAATATATAGGTAAAAAGAAACAACATATTACACATATTTTTTTATTTTATTAACCGACTTGAATAAAGAGGAGGTTCAAGGTCTTATTTTTTATGTTTGTCGCTTGCGAACTGTCATTTTCAACGGATTTGGAAAATTCTTTTTCAATTGAAAGAATCTGCCAGATAAGTCCCATATTAAAATCGCTAGCTATGTTATAAATACACGAACATATATACGAAAACAATGTTTAATTTTAATTAGGCGCTGATTCCAACGTCGGTAACCAGTAAATATAGGTAACGTTAAAATATTTTTTTGGTTTTTGAAAGATTTTTTAAGGCGGCTTAATTTTTTGTTGAAAAGTTTCTTTTAAAATCTTTTGTTTGACAGCTATTATACCTTCGAAATTACCATTACACATCAGTTATGTAGGTTTCCTCTCGATTTTTTTCTTCTCCTGCAAGTGAGAGTTAATTGATGTTTCTTATTACTCCCGAAAGGGTAGGTGAATATAATGCTTTCCTGTTTACTACGGAAAATAATTTTACCTACACACGGAGGAAAACCCATCAAGAAATCTTCCTTAATAATTATTTTAATACATAGTTTGTATCCTTATATGTTATAAACGTGGACCGTCGCGTATGTCTGAATGCGATAAAGTCTTAAAGTACCGAACGGACTTTGAAGAAATTTGTTATGGATATATTTTGAGACCGTGGGAAAGACATAAGCTACTTTTTATCCCGAGATGTATCGTAAAAACTCTCCCACGTAGGCGAAACCTCGAGCACAAGCTAGTTCATTCAAAATATTAGGCGGTGGATATACCAATAGTAAAATAAATAATATGCCTAAACCTAGTTTGGTTTTGGCCATTTGACAACGAAAAAAACAAAAATATTGTGTACTTTTCTGAGATAAGACGTGGCCCGGACATGGTCTATCTGTATGTCCAATTCTATGCAGTTTTTTATACGGCCACAGTAGAAAGACCACTAGGTTCCTGATAGTAACCGGAATGAACTCTAGATAGTGTCGACTGATATACTGACATACGTATCACGCCTCTAACCCATAGGGGTAGGCAGAGTGTCAACTGACGGGAGATGATTAACCTCGACAGTCGTCGTAATTATGCCGGCTTGTATACACAGGTTGCTCCCGGAACGCGTCACACTTACGTGGGCCACTGTGGCGGGTTTAGTCTTGTGACCGGTGGTCAAGACCACCAGCAATTTCCTATAATTCTTCTTCAATAAGCATCAACTTCGTCACAAACACTATAATTACAATATGAGTAGGACCTATCATTATTTTCTTTGAGCGCAAATTACCGGAATAAACAAATTTAACATAATTATATTACATTAAAAAGTAACGTATGTGTCAGATTGTCCACCACTGAGTCAATTTCATACAAATCTCGTACTTCTACATTTCATACAAAAATCAAAACATTTTCACGAACTATCGCATTTATAACATTAGTAAGATCAGATAAGATTGAATATCCAATCTATGATTGGATATGTCTATAAAGTTCCATGTAACATCCAAAATAGTCTTCGCACTATCTGTAATTGATTTTAAAAAATTACTACGCATTCTTATTGAATTGCAATTATTGTAATTTACAATAATCATATTGTAAGTATCTCTACAATAATGAGGTCCGGCGCACGCTAGCGTCACGGCACAGAAAGATATGTCATCACTGGCAGCAACTACTGGTCATCAATATCCTAAATTAAGCATACCGAAGCCATTTTTGCTGTTATTGAAATTTCTATAATATACTTATAATTGAATTCAACAAATTTGTTCGGAACATAATTACTTAAAAAACTGGAAGAGACCTCGGGCTTTTATCATTCAAGTGACTTCTTTTTTCGATAAAAAACTATGAATGCATATTTGAATTCATAATATAAAACTTGTTTAAGACGAGAATTAAAATATAATCCCCAGAGTTTTCTAAATACATAGATCGTTTAAATATACGTTTTTCCACTTTGCTTTCTGCTGCGTTCGTTTTAGTCCTTTATCTAAAATGCTCTCTTAGGAGAAACTTCGCCCTCGCTCGGATGGCATTAGCATTTTCTTCGAGTCGCCCACCGCATCTATCGAATTCGATCTGTTCAGTGCACCAAATTGGTAATTTAATCATATTTTCATTGCATGTTGTATGTATGTATTTAGGTTCAGCTGGTTGTGAGAATTAAAAGAAATATATACAGAATTAGATTCTCCTTAGCGTTTGTAATAATATTTGCATTAGTGTTTAGGAAGCGTAGAATAACGTTTAAGTAAACTTTGTAAATATTTCGATGTATTCTTGAAATATTATAGGATAAAAATATGTACGTGCCTTTACCTCTTGACATATACAGGGACATTTCGACATCGTTTTAATAAATGAAAAATTATTCATGAATAATCAATATTTCACTAAAACCCTCGTTAATTTTCTTTTTTTTATGATGATTATATAGTTTTTTGCGGTTTTTTATTCTGCGGTTTAGGTAACTTATGGTGTTATTTTCCAGAAAATAAGTTCGTAGTTTCATTTAGTAACGCAATGTCGAAATGACCCTGTATACAGAATAGAAATACATAATATTAACTTCATAACATAATTTACTATCTCATATCAAATGTATGAAAATCAAATATTAAATATAAATTCCTGATTAAAAAGTTTATTACTAAAGCCAATATTTTTGTCTGCGGCCTAAGTAAGTTCTATTATTATTTTTATCATGTATGATTATTTTATGAATTAAAAAAAAACCTAATCTTATGAATGGCAATGAAAAGTATGTATTTTTCGTCCACAAAAAAAAGAACCAATGAATTTACCAACACAAACCACTTTTTAATGTCATTTTATAATAAAGGAATGGAACAAGCCAGTTTTTTCGTTACAACAAATATCACACAATTTAGAAAAGGGGAAACAAATATAAGATCATTACACATCTGAGCGAAAAGGAAATGAAAAGTCGCATTGCGTGAATGGTTGGCCATTCGAAATTCATAACTCAGACGGCCTGTACAACCCTCTACCCCTACTTTCCTAGACAAAACGGCTCGGCCACCTTGTACAAACACCAATGTTTTGTGCAAATGTTTGTCTAATTATGCGCAGTGGACAAGGTGCGGCTGTCTTGATTGTGAGATTTTGACTACCACTTTTCTGTCCGAATGTTGAATGTCTAGTTGTATCTTAATTTCTATTAATTGGTTTCGAAAGAACAGTGGGAGATTTATTGTTAATGAATAGTCAATAAATATTTTAATTACGATTATTCTGTTGCATAAGAAATAATCAAACAAATTGCATAAAACTATTACGTGAGGATATATTTTTATACATTACATTTAAAACCGGTTATGTAAATTAGATTAAAGTTTCTCGTCATGTTTCTATTTCTAGCTCATTATAATATTACTTCCATTCATGCCTCATACTCGATAGTTTTAGTATGTACAGGTTCATTTTGACATTGCATTGGATACCTATATAAAAAAGGTAGGTGAAATCATAAATACCTTAAGGCGATACCTCAAGGTCCATTTTCATACATTTTGTTTCACCTTTAATCTGGGTAACTAAACAAGTATTGGCAAGTAAAGAATTTAAATTCACGTCTAGTTAGTGATTAGTTCTCGCAGTTGAAAGAAAAACGTAAAAATAATTAATAATCATGGATATTTCGGCCTTTAAAATTTAATATGACGAAATTTCTTAAACATAACTACAAAGTTTAATAATAATTATTTATTTATCTATTACATTAAATTAAATGTGACCAGTTACTTACGATCTCTTTTTCTTATGAACTTTAGAGTCAGGTAGAGTAGCTTTAGTCAACAGTTTTATAACTTTAAACACTGCGTAAATAGACAACAAAACCACAAATAATATCAATAAATAAACGTCAAGCATACTGTACGCCATCCAACTCAAATCTCTTGCTGGATTTTTCATAAAATTGGCTCCTTTGTTCCGTATTACATACTCAATCCAAAATATCGCTGTATCCATAGCACTTAGGGGTCTATCCTTAAATCTCTTCGAGACTTCTTTAGCCTTGATACTGTATGATTCATTATTTAAAATATCATCCAGCAGTATCTGTAGAGACATCTCATCAATGTTTTTGTATTCCAATATCCTTCCAAAGCCATGTTGTTCGACTTGCAATAAATTATTATATTGATCAGAATAAATTGGCACACCGATAATTGGCACTCCATAGAATATAGCTTCTTGCGTGCCAATTAAACCACCATGCGATATGAAAACTTTTACGTTGGGGTGAGCTGAAAATTATAATGCAACATTAATTATAGTATTTATTTAGTAGATATTTTTAATTACAATATGTTTATTAGTTACTAGGTTTTGCTCACGGCTCCGCCTACATGAAGGACTTTTCCAGGATGAATGTCCCGATGTATATTTTCCCTGAATAGAAAGTAGCCAATGTACATCACAGCGTCTCAAACTATCTCCATACCAAATTTCATCGAAATCTGTTGGATAGTTTTTGAGTTTATTGCCTTCAGACAGGCCGAGAAATATGGTGGGGGACTTCGTTTTATATAATATGTAAGCAACGATAACTCTCAAAAAGAGTAAATTTTCCCCATTTTTGTAACATTTTTCATTGATGTGCCGCTCCTATTGGTCATAGCATGATGTTATATAGCCTAATAAAAGAATCAATTCGAACCAGAACTTAGTTCCTGAGATTAGTACGTTCAAACAAATTCTTCAGCATAGTATAGATTTACACAAACTTGGGATGGATGGATCTATTTAAAGAAAGTGTGGACCAAATTTAAGATTTTGGGAACTCAAAAAATGGTGCTGAATAAATGTTTACTATGAAATAATAGTGTGTTTGTATAGTTTTTTTAATTATAATATACAGAGTTATTTGTAAAATACTAAATACTTCGCAGGTCGATATTAATTTTACCATCTTACTAATATTATAAATACGAATATTCGTTAAAATATTTGGATTTTTGTTAGAAGTTAATGCAGTATCTGTGTACCGCATTTGAATACAATTTGTCACACGGATAGACAACATCTAGTAACATAATAAAAAAATATATTTTCTGTTGATTAATCGGATTAATATTTAATTAATAATTAGTTATTGTAAATATTAACAACTCTACGCGAAGAAAGGCTTAGATAAGAATAACCACTCGGGAGTCTACGTTACGTCACAAATTTTAGAATGAATCGAAGTTCCATACTTAAGTACTTACTACAAAATACAGATCTAAAAATATATCAGATAACATCATAACAAAACCTCGCGAGTCTCAAGTGATATGATAATTGATACATTTATTATGTTTTATAGAAAGTTATAGAATGAAATTGTTTATAATAATAATAATAATATAATAATAACTTTATTGCAGACCAGATCAGACCAGCAGATCCATATCACAAAAATGTAATTTTAGTGTCAAACTTACTCTATTTAAAAAAGGAATAACTGTAATAGTCTGGAGGTCATCTCCACCCAGCGCTGATACGTTGCCGTCATCATCAGCCTATCAGCTAGACTCATAATAATGGAGTTCTTACTTGAGGCAACTCTCGCCATAAAGGACGCGGTGCATTTTCGGTGTATCGCGTTAAATGTATCAATTTATATTATTTATATATTTATATTGTTACTTATTAGTACACCTGCGAAGTTATTAGTGTGTAATAAAAAAAACTTCGCAAGAATAAAGTGCCTCTAACAGCGATATGAGATGATAATAATTGTGCAATATGTGTGGGCGTAATACACACTCACGCCTTTTATGCCCGAAGAAGTAGACGGGAGCAAATAGTGCACCCATTCTCCGCCGTGTGTATTTCGTTCCATGATGCGATAGGGAGAAAGCCTATAGTCATATAGGACACAAAATCCAGACTCCGGACTGATACTAAGGAAAACTCAATGTCACTTTTCCCGACCCGGGGATCGAACCCGAGACCTCAGCTCTGCAATCGTATCGTAATACAACTACGCCACCGAGGCAATCTGATATGGCGCGTGTTTTAAAATTCAAAATTTTACACAAATATCATGTATAATTTTGAGATTTATCTTTTTTCTCTAAGTAGTTTATAAAAACGCTCTAAGTATTTGTTTTTATTCATCAACAAAAAATATTAATGTAACTCATGCAATTTAATTTGTTGTCACGTTTAGATCTTCCTGCCTCTTGTTAATATCTTATTTTTTATCAAAGTCCGACAAAAATAATAAAATTACTTGTACAATTTAAAACTTTATAAATTTTAAACGAGATAGATACACGTGTCTATTATCATTATATTTATTAATATCATATATAATACGTGGGTCACACGTGTTTTTTATCGTTATTTTTGTTAATATTTATTCTTACGTTGATATTCATGATGATATAAAATCAATATGAAATATAGTGATAAAAGGAGGAAAACATCCAATAAACATACTAAATCTACATCATTTAATTTACTACACTGACGTCTTTTATCCTCAAAGGGGTAGGCAGAAGCGCAATTAGTACACAAAATTAGACACTATTATCAGCCTAATTCTAGACAGCGCGGCGTCTGACTGAGTAATAAAATCCAATATCACTGCCCGACCCGGGAATTGAACCCGAGACAGCACTGCATTCGTGCCGTAATGCAACTATGCTATCGAGGCAGGTGGCCTAGTAGAAGTAGTAGACCAACCTGTAGAATTTTGTCATAAATCAACTTAAAGGCAACGTCACTCACATAAAATCTCTTTTTGTGGCAACCAATCTCGCAACACCAAATTCTTCGGTATGTTTTGCAAAGTGTCGTCCTCCCATTTCCATATAACAGTCTGCCTCAATCTTCTGAATACGTTAAGAAATGCGTTCTTTTTTTCAGTAGGTAGTTCAGAGCTCCGTACGTTGGACCCAAAATTCACATACACGACTCCGTGCACAGCGTCGTCTAAAAGCTTTTGCAGATCCTGGAAAAAAAGCCTTGACGGTAAAATAAAATGTGGATTTTATTGAAGTTCATGAGATCGTAGAAATGTTATGTAAGGTTTGGTTTTGCCGCGACTCCGATCTGCAAATTATCTTTTATGATCAAAGGCCCATTGTGAACTTTTTGTAAGGTAAAAGTAATCTATATTATGTTAACCCAGTTAACTTAATTTACGTCCAAAATTTCGTTTTTTTCATTAGACGGTTTGCTATCTAAGAAATCATCTAAGAATAAATTAAAATTTATAATACTGATTGATGGGATTGTAAATAGACACTCAGTACCTACTGACGCAATATTGTATGTATGTCTTGAGTGTACCAATAAAATCAATTGATACTTATATTGTTTTTAATGGCGTAGATAATTTTCAAGGACATTTAAATGAAATCCTATGAAAACTATTCTCTCTCAGTCTAATATCTATTAGGTATAATCAGTATTTTACTATTCGTCAGTTGCTTTTATATTTAAAAAAAAATAACTCTTAACAAGATAAGTACATTTTCTCAATAATCATCAGTTACTTATACGGATATACTCGCTCGCTTTATACTAAATGAAAATGTTAGCGACTAAAGGATATAAAAAAAACAGAAATGTATGAAACACAATCTTGCGTCGTAAAATGAATGACCACTTGTAGTCAAGAAGATGGCACAAAAATAATATTAACACAAGCAAGTCAAAACCTCTATTACAGGATATGCCAATTTTATATTTACAGCATACATTTTAGCGGTAAATCTTACGATATTACTTTGAAACACCAGAATCGTCGTGACGAAGTTCCGTGGAACTTGACAACTATTTACCACGCAAATTACTGGTAGCTATGTATTAACGCTAATTCTATGCAATTAGCTCATTACATTCCGTCAATATCTTCAAAATAGTCTACATTATACATTACCATCTACCTGGCAGTCGGATTGAATATTTAAAACAAAAATATTGAGTAAATAGGAATCTGGTCGCGTTTTCAAATCCGGCAGTTCAATGTCATAGAACGAATATATTAAAATAAGGCCTCTAATTATTTGATAAAATATTAACACATATAAGAATTATAATTAGGCAGAAAAAAAAATATACTAGTTTTAAACGATTGATATACATCCTCATGAAGAAATAGACGCAAAATTTCATTGTAGCCAGTGTAACTATTGAACATAATAAGACTTGACATCCCAAGTATCAAGATGGCGAGCGCAGTGTAATACCAAACAATACTTTATAATTCAAGGTGTAGGATGGCGAATCTACTGTTTAAGGGTGGTCGTATCGCTTACCATCAGGCGAACGGCAAGCTCGTCCCGTTATTCAAAGCAATAAAAAAATATGCTATAATACATATTCAAGTTCTATCTGAGTGACGAATGGGCAAAGGGAAGAAATATATTTAACTCACTCATTTACTAATAAAAAAATGAAATATTATGAGACATGTATTCCCACATTGCTTACCGGAGGTAATTTCCCATCACTCTTAGATAAATGGACTCCACCGACTTCAACAACGTTGGGCAGGTACGCTGTTGGAGTGTCAAAACTGAAGTGTCCATTGAGAAGAATCAAGGATGCGTTCCCCTGCAGTTCATACAAACTTGGCACCGGCTGCGGCAAGTTGTGAATGTACTTCTTCACCAATTGCTCCTGTTTCTCCAAATACCAATACTTCCACCACACGTACTCATAAACGGTAAAATATAAATTCCTCATTCGCGACCAGAAACTCGTCGGCTCCTTCAAATTCAGGAACTCTGATACAACCGTTGCTAGTTGTAGAGGATTTCTTGTGATAATGTTGTGTCTTACACAATTTCCAAATGTTGTAATTAAAACTAAAGGACTGTCGTACTTATGCGCCAAAACATAAAGAGCTTCTTGGAAGAACTGTTCACTAATAACCAGATCAAAATGATTATCTTCCGCGAGGAACTTTTGTACATCACTTGTATTTAATGCTGTCTCCGTCATGCCAAGGCCACCGCCCCATAGAATTGTTTCGTGAAATTTCTCAGCAGATATATCGACCATTGTGAAAACATTAGGTCTTTTGCCGCCTAAAACAAGGAAAATTTTCTCAGATTCATAATTATGAAAAATATAACTAAAAAATATATATTGGTACTTGATGTAATTATTTAGCTATTATACAAATACAATACTATATAAATACAGACTAATTACGATCCTCCTATAATAATATATCAGCCATGTATTATATACTTGCCCACTGCTGGGCACGGGCCTCCTCTACTACTGAGAGGGACTAGGCCTTAGTCCACCACGCTAGGATAGTGCGGTTGGCGGATTTCACATAACATCTAAATTCCTATAGATAACTTCTTACGTATGCAGGTACCTCACGATGTTTTCCTTCACCGTTAAAACAAGTGATAATTCACAAAGACAAACTTAATATGCACATAACTTTAGAAAAGCCATACGTGCCCTTGGGCTTTAAACCTGCGGGCATTCGTCTCGACAGTCCTTTCCACTGCCAACTAGGCAATCGTCACTTTAAATGAGTGGAATCATCCTATAAAAATAAGAATCACATCTTCATTCGTTTAATAATGTTACGTTATTGGAATTAATATTCTATGTAATAATAACTATAATCATTATATTTGCTTAGCCTCTTCAATTGACATTTGATACTTATCTATCTAAAGTGTACAGCACTATCGTGTATCGAATTGAAGGTCATTGTGAACCGTATACTGATCATAATTACCACACAGCACACACAATGAGACTTAATTATATGTAATTATATAAAAAATATATTTTTATTTATTTCAGTCGAATGACGAGATAAGCATGCCGCTCGCCTTATAGCGATACAATCACCCTTATGAAATGAAATTAAATAATTTATTTGAACCTATAAAACGTTATACTTTATGTAGATTCCGTATATTATCTCTACGCTTACAGAAAGCAGTTCTCACCAGAGAAGAACGGGCAAGCAACTCTGGTGTTGCTCTTTTCAAAATCAGTTTAAAGTACTTATAAAAAAAAACTGAAAAGAATACATTCGTTTTTTTGTTGTTGTTTACAGCAATTCATTGATATACTCGAAAAATAATGAATTAATTAATAAAATTAAATTCCCATACAAATAACACAACCCTCTCAAGAATATATTTACGTACCAAAGATATCTTAAATTTTAGACAAACTGTTGCTTACCCAGAATTTCCCAGATCTCCTTGTGATCCACAATAATTTGATGGTAATTCGGCGGCGGTTTCGGATCCCTATGGCCCACAATTACAGTGACATTGTGGCCTCTTTTAGCAAGTTCGACTCCTATCGGCTTCAGCATTATGTAGTGGGATTTTGATGTAAACGGCACCACATATAGAATGTTGGCCGATTCACCCACACTTGCCAAGGCGAAGGAAAACAATATAACACTGATTACCTCCTAAAAGTAAAAAAAAATATCCTTCACTAATGACACACAAACTATTTTTATAATTTTATAATGTATTTTGGAGGTTATTAATAAATTGTTATGCTATTTCAAATATTTTTTATTTGTAATTATAAAAATAACACGATCACTATTTAACTGAACAAGAATACTTCACATGTTAAAAGTAATGATTTTCGTTTTAATATTTAAAAGCATAAATATTCATTTTTAAAATAATATTAATAATTTATTATACTATGTATAAATACATCACCAACCATTTTCCAGTAACTTTCTATTGCATGGTACTCGCGTACTTACTCTAAGCAAACGTGTTTGAAACTAACAAAGCAAGCTATTTCGCGTTGTGTAGATATATGCCAGCTTATGCCGTTGGGTATTTACATAATTGGTCATTAAACGAAACGACTAGCCGAAATTGGTATGAAGTTTGATACCCTGGAAAAGACAAATGCTACTTTTTATCCCGAGATAATAAATAGTGAGACTTTTATATGGATATAGTTTTTTACCTTAGCGAAGCCGCGAATACAAACTGGTTTTATATAAGTGTTACAAATCTGGACGTATCATAATATAATGAATTTCACGGTCGGCCTATGACATTAAACGAATAGTCTATATATTCCATTTTTTGTTTCTTTTTTTAGTGGTTATAAACGCGTTATCCCTACCACTGCTTGGATTGTGAGCAGCTCGGTTATGTTGATTTTACCGGTCTTAGAGCCCAAATTCGGGTCAAGAATATAGCATCAACACTTTAATCCCCACAGAATAGACAGTTTTGCTTTTTCCCAGCACCTTAACCCAGGCGAAGTCAAGAGTAAATATGAGTTATATAAATTTCAAAATTGATTATTTGTACTTCTGTAGTATCGATCAAAGATTAGATTTATTAAGTAGATTTGAATTAAACTATACTTACCGTCTTTTTGTCTCATCGGCCTTATGACGTACGTAATAAATATAAGTGTTCTTCGCGAAAATTATAGCGGTCGAGTTTGGCAGAGGTTGTCTGATTTGTATTAGTGAAGTACTATTATTCTGGCCTTTACTGCCGTCCCTAATGCCATTGTATGTTGAACAAAACTATTAAACAATAGCAATTTGTAAAGAGACAAATGATACTTTTGCGGAAACGGAATTATATATTAGAAGTCATAATTGACTGTAATAAATAGATTTTGGTGTATAATTTAGTAACAAATGAACAATGAATTGCTATTTTTCTACCTATCTCACTTTAATATGGAGTTGCAACATCTGACTTTTTGAAACATAAAGATAGTTTAACTTAGAAATTTACGATTGGCCGCCTGCCCGATGTAACCTGCCTTTGGGAGAAAAAGTCAAATCATGGACAACTTGAGATATTTTTATTATTCTATCTTATAGTACCTACCCAGAAAATCTTCAGATACGCTTTTCAACAATACTATTATAATTATTTCATTTGAATAAATGTGCTGCAACACAATATGCTTTCAATTGTCATTTTTATCAACAATTCTGTGTTGTTCGCGGCTTCCCCGCAAGAATTATGAAAGCTTAGGATAAAAGACCCTGTGTATTTTTCCAGAACAAAAAATATGCTTAAGAATATGTTAATCTTGATTTTGAACATGTTCAATCATCCTCTGCGAGGCAAATCATATGCGCTCGGTCTCCAAAACTCATGCATGGGAGGATATTTACCGCAGCCCTTGGTACACAATCAAGTCTGCAAACCATATTGTTGTAAATTCACTTTGAGGCCTATTAGGGCTGGTGAACATTACTTCTTCATTTTCTCTGCGGCCATCCTAAAGGAGTTCCCATTGTTTTACTCTTCCTTCCCTCAATTCCCTCTTCTCCGGGCAACTGCAGTCGATAAGCCGGGGTATCCCAGTATCCCCTTCACAGGTTTCCTTCGGTGTAGTCTGCAGGGATGCCGAAACTAAAAAAAAACTTGGCCTATACGCCTTGGACTATAAGCCTGATATTAATAATACCTGCAAGGTGGACGGACGACTTGATAAAGATAGCAGGAACACGCTGAATGCAGGCCGCTGGCCCGCTTTTGACAAGTCCGTCTAGAAATCATTGGGGGAGGCGTATGTTCAGCTGTGGACTTTATGTGGCTTATGATGATTAATAATATGAAGAATGTTTATTACTACGTATTCATGACACGAGAAATGTGTGAGAATAAAATAACCTAATGATAAACCTATCCCTACGATATGACATTTCTATATATTTTTTCACTTTCTATTAGTGTTAACCTGAGGTGTTAACGATTCTAGAAGGACCGTTGTCTACGGACCCTGTGCGACCAGCACCCGGGTGAATATTTGAAAAGGGCATATTACGCGGCTCTAAGTAAATAACTACCTAGACAAATTTTATTTAATGTTTTTTTTTTATTTTTCCTAAAGCTTGGTTCGTGGGTTATATGTGCATGTGAAAAACATATCCGTATTGTAATAAATAGAAAAGCTATCCTCAAAAACATGCCTTAAATCTAATTACCATCCGTGTCACAATTTCCAAATTTTAGCAATCCATGTGCGAAAAGTAGTAAAAACTTTTGAAGATCGTATTTTTTAAACTATTCAGATAATAGAATACATACACTACAAGCTACCCAAATTACAAACTATAAAGATCACTTTAATATTATTTTTAACCACTTTGAAATTTGTCCCAACACATTGTTCTACCTACCATTTGTTGAAATAGTCATAGTGTTAAAACTTAAACGGAACGGGTCGGTGCCTGTTTGGTTTATTCTGCGGCTAGAGCTGAGTTTCCTCTCGCGACTCAAGCAGATTACACATCAAGAATTGATTATACGGCAGCTGCAGCTCGTATTTATGGTCGAAAAAAAAGCGTTTGTCACAATTTTTTCTCATTTCCGTTTGAGCTTGCTGTGGTAAGTCTGTGTTGCTTATTTACAATTTGGATTAATTATAATTATCGTCATAAAAACTGTCCTGTTTTATGGTTTCTTAAATTATAAAGTAGTATAAAGAATGTTTTATAAAATAAAATGTAGCAAAACTACTTACCGTCGTTATAATTACCGTATTTACCGTTTGAAATTTGGTAAACGGTAATTGGCAATAACAAATTGTAATTAGTATTGCGTAAAGTTGAAGTAAAAAAAAATGTATTATTATCGTATTTTATACTTTGTTTATATAAACTTAAGATAATAAACGTTATTTGAACCCTAAAAAGTAAATAATAGTATAAAGAGTTATGCAATTAATGGTTTAATAAATTCTTATATTAGGAGAGTTCACTAATAGTTTATTTTTTATTTTATTAGCTTTGAATGAAGAGACGAGCCCTCCATTCGCCTGATGGTAAGCGATACGACAGCCTATAAACAGCAGAAACACCATCCAACACCTTGAATTACAAAGTATAGTTTGGTATTCCACTGCGCTCGCTATCCTGAGACAAGAGATGTTAAGTCTTAGTATGTCCAGCAGTTACACTGGCTACAATGTCTTTCAAACCGAAACACAACAGTGACTACACACTGCTGCTTGGCGGCAGAAATAGACATTGCCGTGGTCCCTAACCAGGCGGACTCTCACATATGAGAGACCTATCACCAGTCAATAGAAGTTTTAGATAAAACGAAGGTAGCTCTCTTGAGTGTTTATTTCTGCTGCCAGGAGACAGTGTGCACGCACTGTTGTGTGTCGGTTCGAAGAAAATTGTAAACAATGTAATTACAGGGCATCTTGAGACTTAACGCCTTATGATTTCTCAGGATGACAACCGCAGTGAAGTACCACACAGTACGTTGTAATTTAAAATTCCAGGTAGACTTGCTACTGTTTATGGGTGATCGTATCGCTTACCATCTCACTGTTTTTGAGTTTAAAGATGCCTGGGAATAAAAAAATCTAATGAAGAAGTATAAGCAAAAGCCTTAAGAATTGTGCTTAGAAGTAGATACACAAAAATTAAAGCTGATCCTATTATTATACGCCCAGGAAAAACAGAAAGAAAAACAACGATAAAAAACGAAGAGCACAGAAAAAAATATTATCAGCTTAAGAATTAACACCAAGAGCTAGAAGACTGCAAAGAAAGAAATGTTGAAAAGATTTTAGATCTATCGGAATTGTTATATGAAAAATAAAATCAACTAAAAATAATATTTTGAACAAGTCGCATGTAAATGTATTTCTTAATTAAGGTTATGAGATAAACTGATAAATTATAACATAGGAACTTAAAAGATATTTAAACTTGAATTAGAATCAGATTCATAATATTTTTGAACATCAGGACATCCGGGGTCTTCTGTCAGATCGTCTAGCACAAGAGTTTCACTAACCCAACTCATCAATAATAGAATCTTTATTCATAGTATTAGAAGATTCATTTTTGCTATCACATTGTAATTTTCCGACATACTTAGTATGTCTACAATTCATTTCCAAACACCCGAAGCAACTAGTCCCTCTAAATATAAGGTGGTCCGTCGACATTCGACATATTGTATCATTTTAGCATTATTTCCTTGAAGAATTAAGTCAAGATCAATGTTTAACGCATTTTTATAATGGATTTTCTCATTTCTGTTGGTTTTAAAATACAATATTATTGTAATAATTAAACAAGACTGTTATTTTGTTAGATGTATTTATTTTGCTGATCAAACTTTGTTGATTATTAAGAGCAAAATCGGTCAATCATGTTGCGTTACAATTATTATATATTATAAAGGTGGCAATGAGTAGATATGTTTGTTTTCAATCTTTATATATTAGAGACTTATATATAATTCATAAATATAATATATTATATGATTTTAACGGTATTTATTTATTTACTTATTACCTACCAACCACCTACTATAATTACCATTTTTCAAATACTAATTACCATATGTGTCATTTCTCATTGCCATTCGTGAACATTTTCAAATCCAAATTCCGACCTGAATATCGATTTACAGACTGTGCCTTTGATTTAAATAGTATATAATTACGATAAACTTTACATCGAATCGATAAAGATCGCGATTGGGAGCAATATTTGAATTTATTTTAGGAACACCGAATATGTCTATTTTCAAATATTCACCCACCCTATCTTCTCTCTTTCATGTAGGTTTGTAGGGTAGATAATATGTTCATGTTTTGTGTCTATGTGATGCGCGTTGGCTTTAACCTTCAATTGTTCACCCGTCTTCACTTAATACTTTTATGGGGCATTATGAATTTTCTAAAAAAAAATAACTGCTAAAAAAAGCAATAAATTTATTTATATAGATAGGTAATAGCTTTCTTAAAGGATATAATTACATACTGTTGGCATTATTATTCAAATTATAGTTCTAACACACATCATTATTATAATATAACAACTATAAGAATTTTGCATTGAAACTAATATTAAGAAAAAGAGACATCTATGGAAATATAAAGGAACTAGAAGACATCCAAAGCAAAAAGGTTGTTGTTTAGCCGTTATTGATTTTAGTTTATTAATTAATGTATAGATGGCGGTGTAACGAAAAATAGGTATACCAAATTTCTATGTGAAAAATAGAAATCTATGATCTATTCCATTATGACAGGTTCACGACCAAAAGAAAAAATAATCGACTTCCTACCTTTATTTCGCTCCGATGTGAAGTAGCTATTTAATAGAATGGAACTGACTTAATTATTATGACCAACAGACAATGGTGGCATCGCTAGGTCCCGTGCGAAGCAAAAAATAAATTACGCTAGGTTCCATGCGAAACCAAAAATAGGCTCCCTGATTTAAGTAATTTCATAGGCGCGATGCTAGTTATGACGGGCTATACCACAAACATTTAAAAACATTTAACGGCCAAGCTAAACTTTTTGACCAAAATGTAAGGTTTGTAGAGACTGGAGTAAGGAACTTGGCTTTACATAAGATAAGTATAAAGTTTTAATAGTAATTGCGTTACATTTTGAGTCTATGTTTGAGACGAGACAATGCGTATTGTACCTAATAATTTTGATGGAATAATAATTATAGTCTAAACAAATTAGTAAAAGTGGTGGTGGTGGTATCTTAAATGAATTACATAATCAATAATAATTATGACAAAAGAATATCTTTCTCTCCTAGATGTTTGAATTCTAGCATAGTATTTAAAAACCTCAGATCATAAAAGCAAATGAAGGGAGCCTAGATCAACAAAAATAAAACAAAATTTAGTGCGTATTAACACGTTACAATTTTTATTGATATATATCATTATAAAATCTTATCTAATATTATTTTTCTTAATACATCAGTGTTAATTTTAAAAGTACATCTATTCACAAATTGTAAAATTATTTAAGTACCCGATTTTATTTTTAAATTTATTACACTGGACGGAATAAGACCAATATTAGGTAATATAATTAGTAAAGCTCTTTGACTTTTTACATGATGACACGAAGCAACTTAAACAAAATTAACAGATGTTATACGTAATATGTGTTACAATTAGATATCTTACTATCTATAATGATTCGAAGATTCAGTCTGATATGACTCTGATTCAATAACGTTGAAAAATATGGCATAATTGACGTTTACTCCCTTTCAATTCTATGAAAGTTACTAATAATCTCTTACTTTCTCAGTTACTTTGTAACTACTAGATTTTCTTTCTGTATATGGCCCGTTTTTAGATTCATAGACGAATGGGGATGGCCGGTTTCCGTTCTCTATATATTTGATAGGCGCTGGTTCCGCTTTATATCCTCTACTTTTAGTGACTGAGTTTATCTCCCTCGATTCTATGATTTCCTTGGAGCGGCCGTCTCTGGAAGGCACTATTTTCTTGCTAACAGTTTCGACTGTGTCGGTGACGCTCGGACGCTCTGGGTCTCCAGATCTCGTCGTGTATCTGTAAGTTTCGGAGTAATTGTCGCTGCTGTTGCTTCCCCGCCTTATAGCCGGTGACTTCAATCTCGTCTCCAACCTTGATACGAAGGGACTTGTCTCTCTGTTTAATGATTCCGTCTTGAATAACGGTGTTTTCGATACACGTTCCTCGGATACGCGTTCTTTGTAGTGTGGGGACGGTGTGCCGTATCTTGACGACAATCTGCTTCCATCCGATTCCTCGTCTGCATGTAAAGTTTGGTACAAATCTGGTGCACGCTCACGAAGACCTTTAAGAAATATCTTTTTCTTATCTGTATCTTCGTATTTTTGACTGTAACCATTCGAACCGTTAGTCATTGGAGTAGTTTTGCCATAACGCGCTCCGAAAAGACCGTCTCGCCTTCTTTCTGTCTCACGAGAGACCGCATCAGCTAAATCTCGTTGACTACGGTTGATAATGGATACGATTCCTGGACTCTTCAATTGTTCTGGCGTTTCATCCAGTCTACTGAGGTGGGGATTGGATTTATACATGGTGGAATAATTTCTGTTCATAGTTGAAACATAGCGCGGGTGGGTGGTCTCTTGCTCGGGGGCGCCCATGGCAAAACTCTTGCTTCTGTTCAAAGCTTTATACGTGCGTGCAGGTTTAGCTGGTCCTGGTGGGTATCCGTTTATTTTGCCATCAGGCGATGCAGTTACGTTATTTGATACGTTAACGGCACTTGTGGACCGCTTGTTCGGCGTCAATCGATGCCAGTATTTGTTGGAGCTCGGCTTCTCGGCAGCTTTCTCTTTACGTTCGTGCAGCTTACGTGGCAGAGTCTGTGCACTGCGTGTGTAATCTTCTTCCGGCTCGCTGTTCGGATTCAGTCTACTGGTGGAGTGACTAAATCGACCCAACGTGCTCGAAAACTGGCCTCTGAAAACAATGAGATATTAATTTGTTTAGTTTTTGCATGATTTCAAATGCTTTATTGGCGTTTCGTGATGATTGAATGAATTAGGCCCACGTACATCGATTGTAATCTTGGGTTACAAAAACTAATAATCTTGATGGTATTCTAATAATTAGATTCAATGGGGACTCCTCCTACACTCTTAACGATGCTTTGTTTACATTAATACTTGATATACTTTATATACTCCTGAGAATTACAAAAAGCACCTCATTGTATTTCCTTACATAACAACTCACGATTTCTAGAATACAATAAAACAAATTGTCTTTTTCAATGTCTTAGAACGTAAAGGAAGCGTTCGTCAACCTTTCAAGAGAATTGTATCACACTAATTTGCATGGACTACAGCACCTAAACATACACCTGTTGTTTATTGAGAACATTTCCTAGCAATGAGTCAATCACGGTTGGCATTGCGGGCGATATTTCTTATTAAGACATAGTAATTCACTGTACAAAGACGGTGACTCAACTTGGCAACTAAATAAGGGCTTCTTTGCGAATAAATGCTTATTTACCTTTATAAGGTTAAGTCTGGAGTTGGTCATTGACAGATAAAAAAGGCAAGATATGCCGGAAAGTTGTCTCTCGCGGTGTGGCATTACTTTTTGTTGAACTTGTTCTGTTACTCTTCCGTTAATCAGTTTTATTGTCTATAAATCAATGAATATAACTTCGTATTGCTCATAACTCTAGCCCAGAATGACCTTTCCAATATAATAGTTCTTGATATTAATCCTTAAGATGGTGTCTCTATGCCAAACATTTAAATCAGTTCCGCAGTTACGTTTACTTCTAACAAAAACTCAAATCAAAACATCTTCGCAAACTGTCGCATTTATACAAATAGTAAGATTTTGAAGACTTACTCGTACTCTAAAATTGCATCTAATTCGTATTCTAAATAAGTACCTATTGTTTCCAACTTGCTTTTCAAGCATATTTAATAGGGATTTTCACTTTCTAACTGAAGCTTGTGCGTCCATTTAGGATTTCAGAATACAATAATTAGTATGCAAGTTGGTCGGTGTGTTGCAAAATCGGCAATCTTTGAAAGTTAACAATATTCCCTGTTTGGTTATTTCGTGTCAGCCGTGTTAGTTTCTTACACAATACGTGTTATTTTGTGTAGTTTCTGAATACGAACAGTAAGGTGTGTTGGGCTACAATTCGTTACGCTATTTTACAATGGTATGGTAGTATGTTTATAAGTTAATTCGAATTGTTATTGTACTGTTATTGTTATATTTTACCTTCAATATTTAGATTGGATTGATTTTTTTAGATTTTTTATGATTTTCGTTCAGGCAAATAAATAAGACACAACAAAGAAATATAACGCAACGTTTTTTTTATCATAATATAAAATAATAAAGCTACATCCAACCATCTAAACGATCCGATCCCATTAGAGATATAAACTCAGCTTTTCTTTGCTTTGTTGTAAAAATAAATAACCGTAAATTATATTCTATAACAAAGCATATCGTGAGCGATACAAGATAAAATCAATTATATATTACTGAGGACTGAGGCCATTTGTGCTCCATCGCGTGTTATTTTGATAGACACTAGGTCTCTTAGTAGATAAAGCAAAGCTAGCTTCAACCCACATTAAACTTTGTTATTGTCGGCCCTATCAGATCGCCGTAATTTTATGATAATAGACAACAGAGGCATTAATTAAATTTTATGTTTGGTATCTTTTGATGTAGGCGGAGGCCTAGATCGATTGTAGGACAAGATTCTATATAAGGCGCGTTAGATATTTTTCTACAAACGTCATGCGTTTATTACAGATTTTATAGGAAAATATTAAAAAATGGCACAGGATTTGGGTGCAGCCTTATTCGGTCGTGACACTAATCGATAGTGCAAAGTACTATTATTTATTTCTATCTTTCTTTTTCATTTGAATAATAACACAATTTGTATGGAGTATCGGGGTTCACCTTGAAACTCGCAACAACTTGTAGTCAATTGTATGTATTTACGTACTGTATTCTAATAATTAGTATAACAATAAAAGGTGGCTCACCTGTCGCGGTGTTCGCGATGGTCGCGGGCGTCGCTACCGACTGCGCGCCTCGAACTGCCCTCGTACTTGTGCTCACGGCCGTAGATGCTGGGCGCGAAGGGGTCCTCTCCGAGGTAGTACCGATGCGGGGGCGCCGTCGGTGGTGCCAGCTCACCGCCGTACTGCTTATACGTACGCGATGAATGCTCCGGCGACGGAGTCCGCGAATTCCGCCACTTAGCCCTCCGCTCCGCAGAAGCCGACCTTATCTTGCCCACTAGCTTCCGTATCGAGTTTCCGATCGCCGAGCCGACTGATTTCCGCGCCGGAGACGGCCGACGACCGTTGTCGGCAAAACGAGTTTTCTGATTTTGTTTACGTTCATCACGGTCGCGCCGTCGCGGAGGGGTGCGGTCTCTGTCGGAGCTCTCGCGCCGTTCCCTTGGCGGAGAGTAGTCCGGAGGCGGCTCCGTGGCTCCTTCCTCGCGGCTGTCCCGTGACCGACCCGAATTTTCATTCCGCGATGAACTCCTGTACCCACTGTCATAGCGATGGTCCTCGGATAACCGCTGCTTTGACTGTCGTTTACGTTCAGGTGCCATTGGACGGTAATCGTCTTCGACTGAAGGCTCACGGAATGAGCGGTCGGTTTCCAATGGCCGGAATGGCGACCCTCTAGGAGGACTGTGCATTGTAGATGATGATACGTAAGCGGAGTCGTCGCGTGAAGGCGGATGACGGCGGCCGATTGGTGACGACCTTCCTTGGGGTGAATCACGCTTCCCATACACGTGTTTTGGGGAAGATCCGTTAAGTCTGTCATCACTGGCGTAAGGCGAACGAACTGCGGGAGGCGATGGTGACGAACTTCGTGGCTCTGGCATTCTCGGCTTGGTCGCTCTCCTTTGTGACCAATCCGCGACGCCTTTGAAGTATCCTCCAGTTCTGTTAACAGGCGCGGGTCTCTCGTCCGATGGCGTGGAAGACTTTGTTTTCCTCAGCACTCGATCGCCGTACACAGGTGGTGGTGGCCCCGACGAAGTTTTCCCGTAGTAGCCTTCGTCTTCAGCGGTTTTGTTTTTGTAGAAGGTGGGCTCGGGCCGCTGTCCTATCTCCTCGGCGATTGAGTCATGTGAGGAGCGCGACTCGCTGCCAAAATGACTCTCGAGCCACTTAGATGTTTCTTTCTTGCGCGTCTCTTCCTCGATGTCGAAGTCGACGGGCCGCTTGTAGTCTTTCTCGGGATCTGTAAGTAAAAGTGCGGTGAGTGGAGCTACGCGTTGGCACGTGCGCACGCGCACCGGCTCCGATGTGAGTGGTGCGCCGGCGCAGTCCTCCCGCACGCATGTGGCGTAATCGAGATAAGTTTGCCAAACTAGCGAAGGTCAATGCGATGCAAACGAGACATCTTCACGCAACAGCGAGACAATATTGACTGATTACGTTTCGTGTCACCATTTGTCGTTTTGTTTGTTTTTATGGTGATTCTGAAATGTTTTATTGCCCGTTCATGTTTATTCAATAGATGGGCTATAAAAGTAATATTAAATATGAATCCCACGCTAGTAACTGATACCTACCTAATGAAAATACAATATAGGTCAGGACAAATTATTATTATACACTTTACATAAATCATAACACATTGATTAAAATAAAAATAAACAAAAGATATGAATGTCTAATCATCGTGCATATTTAATTTATTATACAGATGTTAATTAAAATCTTTTTTTCCCACAAACTGTAGACAACTGAATGATGACACCGGAACTAGACTAACCGGTATTAACGGTTGGAACCAAGTCTAAGAATAAAAATTCATTGTGTACATAAAAATACTGGTTTGAAATATAAAGCACCTACTAAGATCTTAGATTTGCTGGTATTTGTATTCTATTTAAAAACGGTGAAATCTTAGTGGCAATATTAAAATCGCGCGTATATTATGTGTAAGTGGAAGCGCATTTTAGTAAAGTATAAAAATATTTAAGTTCCAGTGGTGGTCAAGGGTACATTTTTCTGTGCTTTTAAAAAAGCAACCAACAAGGTTCAAACCATTAACTTTAAGTTTTTTCCCATCGAATAATCATCCGTAGCATATTGGCCTTTTACAAAAAATACACAGTACAATATTTTTTGTATTTATAATTTTGCTTATAAACCGGCATCATCCTAGACGAAGTTATACTATTTTTTAACTGAGACAAAGACACAATAGGACTTTTATTGATTATTCCAAAAACATATTAAAATTTCGCAAGGACCTTTTGTATTAATGAAAATCAGGCGCATATCGGTAGCTCACTGATACCTACTACTAGGTACTACAGCCGGTCGTTACAAGCACACCCTTCCCCACCTCACTCGCTCCCTGCGACAGCGCGGTAGGGATAGTACGCTTGGTATACCAATTCTGCATCAGTTTTTATTGTTATTATTATTTTTAAATTATTGTGTGATCTTTATAAATTTAATTTGGGTATTTCGGCTTTATGGTATTCAAAAATTAACGTTGTATAGACAAACGGCTGGGTGAAGCCGCTACCAACACCTAGTCCATAAGTCACGATCGACCTCGGCCACCACGCGTAGGCTCAATGATTACCCATATGTAGCATGATGGGCATGCAACGTCAAATTGGCCACTTTAATGCTCCTTAACAGTTTGCGAACCGCTTAATTGCCTGAAAAAACAAAGGCTCGTCTGATTTGTGAGGGAAAGTGAGCAGTCGTGCAGCACGGGGGTGTAGATTTATTGTAAGTATGTGTTTTTAATGTTAATATTTTATGTAGGCAGCCCTGTGTTATGAAATAAATTTATTGATTACGTAATGTTAAGAATATCTTCATCTGCTTGATGTTATCCCGGCCTAGGTGCCAGAGTCCGCCTTCCTAATGCGATCCTTTCCTTTGCCCAGTCTTTTCCATTCAGTGATGTAAATAATGCATTTTAGTTAATTTGTACTTTCAGTAAGTTATGTTTGAAACGAAATATCTGTTTTTGTAAGCAAGTCAAGAATAGTTTGGCTGTCTACAATATTGTCTTCGTATCATCCCTCATTGTAACGACTAGACGCATCAACGTAGAGCCTTCAAGGCTTCAATATTAAAGCATAAAAATATTATAAAAAAAAAATTCAAACAAAAATGTTCAAATATATCTAACATCCAATTTCAAACTGTATTATACTTTCTTAGCCGATTTTTATACCACGTTAATAAAAAAAATAAAATATAATAAACCTGCATTGCCCAACTACCAAACCCCACAAAGACCTACATCCATAGAACTGTACTCTCCTAACTGCGCATACACAATAATTGCAAGCATTTATCGTCAAGTATCTGCCCACGTCCTTAACTATTATTTATTACAAGTTAACATTTAAGGCAACTAGCTAAACGAACAGACAGGTTGAGATTTATGCAAAGTAACGGCTACTTATTTCAATGATGGCGGCTTTAATTTAAATATATAAAGCTGAAGAGTTTGTTAGTTTGAATGCGCTAATATCAGGAACTACTACAGTGAATTGAAAATTTTCACTAAAAAGAAGCTACATTACTCCTGAGTACTATAGGCTACTTATTATTCCGGTTAAATATTTATTAAGGATCATGTCTCGTGGGCGGAACTACAGGTAAAAGCTATGTTTAATAAATCATATAATAATCACTTACGCATTCGTATAAAGACTGATCCAATGTATAATTGTGCATAAAAATATTATTTAAAAATATTCTATTTCGTAGACAAACATGATAAATATTTTGCGAAAATAGGAAAACAATAGCATAAACGTTGCACAATCAATCGCTAATTTACAATATTACCCAACTGTCGTAAAGCTAAGCAAGTACAAAAAATATAAAAATGTCGGACTAATAAAACATATTTTATTGAAGGCCACTTCGAATCAATGTAGAGCTTTCCACTAAAGTAAAGGGTAAATACGCAATTTATCACACTATTTACATACATAATATACAAATTAATGATAAACAGCTCGTCTATAAACATTTCAACGCTTTGATTGCTCAAATAATGATTCCACTAAATTACCAATGATCAGATTCGATACAAATCGTAAATTATCGATTAATCATTTACGACATGATGATTTGTCGATGAGCTACGTGAATATAATAGTTATTACTCAAATATTATAATTTAAAATCGACTTCATCTAATGAATAATGATTAAGTGTAAAAATATGAATAGCTTTGCAAGCGATACGACATACACTTTTCGATATTATGTTCTGCTCGCGGCTTTACTTACCTCCAAGTCTCGGATATAAAGTTGTTTCATTTTAAAATGATCTCTATGTGCCAGTGCAAGTTCACTCAAAATAGGTTTAGCAATTTTAAATGTTGAACATGTTGACATCGAAAAAAAATACATTCTTTCTTGTGGCCTAAGGTCCATACAATCCGACTCCTTCCAACTTCCTTTATGTAAAATCTAATTATCATTAGAACGATTTGCAAAACGTATTTATGAATATTAGTACCTATATGGCATGTCGGGTTACCTTTCGGAAAGCTTCACCATTCGCCACTAATTCTGTCTCAAAATCCATTAAATCCTGCAATCCTGGTAGAACTTACCAAAGATATCTAGTAGGCATTAGGATTGTATTAAATACGACTCACACAAATGAATGAATCGTTTCGCAATTCAAAAAGCGTGTTTTACCCGCATTCTTTTACAATACACATTAAAATGTAACCTTGAGTAAAATCTCGGAAACAACACGAACCTTGACCCAAAATATTTGTAACTAAAACAATGTGTTTTTAAAATGTCAAAATATTCTCAATGTTACCTTTAAAACGATGACTATTGGCGGTTTCTTACTTGTGGCAAACAGAAAGAATTATAACACGACTTTTGTAGACGTTTATTGTATATAAAAAATCCTTTAATGTAGTTTAATTACAATAAGATCCTAATATTATAATTTGGAAAATAATTCTCCAGTATTTCTTTAAATACGGACTCAGGTATATTGATTTCATACACCAATTTGCCAACTATTTCTATTTCTGGTGGGTGAATATGCATCATTCTTTATTATTATACCTCAATAATGAATCTTAGCGAATTGGTAAAATTCTGTAAGATGTTGTCAACACTTTCAATGTTTTTTCACATTTGTACACACATTTCGTTACACTTCACTAATTAAACATTTTAACACGGAACGATCTATGCACAAGGCCGTCGAGTTAACACTAAAATGGTCACAATGTCGAGCTATGAGCTTTTTGTCGTATTAACATAATCGTAAACACGTATATTCCATTTTTGGTGGGATACGTAGCGTGATCATATTTGGTTTGTCAACGACCTGTTGTTTTGCACACGTGACGAAATTTAGAATTAAGGAGTGAGAGTATGTTTTATAGCTAAATAGGAGCCGTGGCGGAATGATTTCATGCTTTCTATTATGCTGTTTTTGGGAATTGATGTTTGGATTTGGTCAGCACGAAAAATAATGATATATCAGTTGGTCAGTAGTTGTATAATCACGTGGATTGAAATCTCTTATTGGAACACGTAATTTATGCATATTATAATCTGTACTCGTTGCATGCATAGAAGGTTACGATGTTATGTCTCGCTGTTGTTAAATGCCAAGTAATTGAAAAACATATTTATTTTTTACTAAGGACTCTGTTTATCTAAATCCATGTGAATCCAATTCTAAAATTTTAAAGTTCTTGAGAAATAAATAAATTAATTATTCAGTAAATAATAAGGAATTGGGTAAAACTCTATAAAAATATATTATGCTAATTATTTTATATCAGTATAACAATTATTGCTTCTCCGAAGTCAGGTAAACAATAGATATTAAAATCACGCCATCTGTTAAGATCACAGGAACTCACATAAATATTGTTTACACAGCGCCATCTATCGTATAAACCATAGCATCTAAGAGCGACATCTATAAGAAAGTAGCTAAACTAAAGTAGTACCAATTCTTACCAGCATGTCGGAGGCGGCGCTGGCGTCGCATTCGCACTGATAAACTGTCCCAATCATCATCCATGTTTGGCTGGCCTTCCCTCTCAACTGCCGTAAAATAATTATTTGCATTTAAAAAAGTAGAAATATGAAATGATTTATATAATTTTAAAAAAAATTTAAGACGCCCAATAGTAAACAAATAGAGAACATTCACGAACTATTATAGGTGGCAGCACAAAACCAACACAAAAACCTTTTTTTTTTAATATTACAAAAAATATAAAATTAATGCGGATTCCGACCGATTACTGTTTATAGGTAGCGTGGCCAAACAATTTTTTTACTTATATTGGAGCCAATTATTTGGATGTAATTGAAGTAAAATAATATTCCACTGAATTATAGATTTGTTTGAATTCAATATTAATTAGAAAACCTATTTATTATTAGAAATCACATTATACCTCATAGTTTATACTTTATGTTATATTAACAAAATACATAAGTTTGGAAAATTTATTATTTATGCACACTATGGCTCTTGTGTCAGTTGTGTTCATTACGATTTTTACCATCTACCCTACAAATACTTAATATGTAACCGAAAATAAATTTGCATTATTTTCTAATTCATTATAAAAACAACATTCTTTCAGGCTACTTCACTATTATATTAATCTTACAAAACACTAAACCGAGTTACCTTCTTCAATCCGATTCTTGGAGTGTACAGTGTGAGCGACCCGCAAGCCTCCCGCCATGAGATCGGTGCTCGTCTCCAGGTCCACCCGCTTACGTTTCTCTGTACCGCCCGTCTCTTCAACTATACTCTTGTCGCTTGGCAATGATTTAGCCTAAAATTTATATTATCATTTTTGAACAAATAAAATACAAGGTAACCAATAACTCCGCTGATGCCCAAAAAAAAGTGTCAAAAATACTGTAGAACATTTAGAAGCGGTAATGCCACAGTTCAGACAATTTTGTCTTTAACTCTTTATGCTATTTATATTTCTCAAAAACATTAATCAGGAATACGTTTTTATATGCTAGTCGACATTTTACAAAATACATCATTATTAGGTCAAACATATCAGGATTATTGATGGAGCCAAAATAGTACTCATATAAACAACATATAATTATGTAAAAAAAATACCTCTTCTTTCGACAATTCTTCGTCACAGATTCGTTCTTGTTCCTTCGTGTGTCGCGTCTCCGTCACGATCGTCCCATCAGGACGTAGCGCTCGCAACTCTTCCTAGACAACCAAACAACATTATTACAATCCAAGTCTTATTGTAGATTACATTAATACTAACTTTATTAAATTGTTTCCTGGTAATTGATGTCGCATGCGCAAATCTGGACTCGCATTCTGTACCCAAGGAGTAATCACATTGTTTGCTACTTACCATTTTTATTTAAGTCCTAACAATAGTATTTCTTATACGTAAGTACAATCTGCCAGATAAGTGGCTGAACAAATTAAAAACTTAAAATCAACAATACACGATAAGTTTTGTGGATTTCTTTGTGTGAAATGATAGGTATAAATCTTATTGATTATATTTTTCTAAACATTTTTTTTGTTAAGAACACTAAAGAATATAGGCGATTTGAAGTTAAATTTGTTACTTTTTATGCCAGAAAACGTTTTTACGTGGGGAAAGCCAATGGCAAATGCTAGTCTCCAATAATAACTAAATTCAACTGAACAAATTGTTGCCGCAACATTCTTATAAATGCCATACTGGATCGGTATAAGAAAGGGTGTTGCCCAGCCCTGCAGTATTTTCGTAACCATGTTTAATAGTGGCAGAGTTTACCGTATCATCAGTATTGATGGTGGTGTTATAGGCGACAGTATCCTTCACCACCGTCGGCCCCCGTGGCACTAATGCTAGTTGCTGCTCAGTCTGTGTCTTTAAAGCATCGCGAATGTCTTCTTCCTTGGTCTCATTTACTGCAGCGATCAAAGCCTGTAACAATAAAAGAAATTATTTAAGTACATATAGATGTATAACAATAGCCTTTATTGTTGTTAGTTCATAATAAACAAATATATTATGCTAAATGTTTCCTTATTAATCCTCTTTCTCTACAGATCCTTTGACATAGGCTTTGAATTTTAAGAACTAAGAACAGTTAACTCTGTAATCAAAAGAGTACAAAAGCCTTTATGTTACATCATATCACAATGTTGCGCTTTAAAATTCACAGTTTGGTCTAATGTAGCGGAATATTTGGATATAGATTACAATTGAAATCGGAAATAATAATATGACTCTTGGCACCTATCTTCCTTGTTGCCGAAATATCGACATGTTAAATACCACGTCGGTCAACTTCACTAATTTCATGTTTAAAATCGTTTAATTCGGTAATATCAAAAAACCCGTGAATGTAAACGAACAAAAAGTAATCATTTACGCCGCAAATGACTATTATTAAAAAGAAGAAATGAAATGTGTGTCACGGGCTGTCAAACGTCACAATTATTTTACATGTCGGACTGGGAATTATGACGGAAAATAATTTCTATAAAAAAGCCGCAAATTACTGGGCTAACGTGCCCGCGACAATAGACGGTGTGCTCGGCGGTTTTGGTCATATCTCGGACATTGACATCGACGGATCCAGGGCATTCTTACACAAAGTTCTAACAAGTGAAAATCCACCGCGTACGAAACTCGCCCTAGATTGCGGCGCCGGTATCGGCAGAGTGGCCAAATACCTGTTAATACCACAATTCGAAACAGTTGAATTGGTCGAACAGGATGAAAAGTTCATTAACACTGCGAAACAATTGATCGGCGAAGACAATGCTAAGCTAGGGGCACTGTACAAAATCGGACTTCAACATTTCAAACCGCAAAAAAGATATGACGTGATTTGGTGCCAATGGGTACTTGGACACTTGAATGATTACGATTTAATTAGCTTTCTGGAGCGATGTGGCGACGCTTTAGCAGAAAATGGAGTGATTATAGTCAAAGAGAATATAACAACTTCTTCAGAATTGGAATACGATGACGAAGATTCCTCTGTCACCCGCCCTCGCGATTTAATGACGAGAATATTTAAAGCAGCAAATTTACGGATTATAAAAACAGATATTCAAATTGGATTTCCCGAACACATTTATCCAGTGCACTCGTTTGCTTTATCTAGAGTTACGTAAATTCACGTTTTAGTTTAGAAAGCATATTTAATTCAATAATGAAAAATTTATTCAGTCGGATAAGGTCTGTTTTATTCTAATTAAGCAGTTTATAATCAAACTAAGTACATTTTACCATATAGTTTTGATACATAATTTGATCTAGGAGTGAATCGTGTCTTAGAATTCGTGAGGGTGTCATTATGCAGTGATCTGGCGTATCGTGCCATCGGAAGAACTTGCAAGAGTCTAACCGTTTGGTGTTCGAGTACGAAATTCTTGCATCAGAAGCCACGAAGGTTATGGAATTTGATCTGACTGTAACTATTAGACGTGTTCTGAAATACAATATCGTAGGTCCGTTGATATGCTTTAGAAGGTTATTTGGCCTATAAAATACAGGCTTAAAGGTTGTGCAAATAGTTTAATGCACTTGCTCAATATAACTGATCAGTATTTAAAATGGTATTTTTTTAAAGTTATATATAAATTATAAAAAAAGCGGCGACAGCCTAGTTGGTTGTGGAACGGACTGCCGAGACGAATGTCCGCAGGTTCAAATCCCAAGGGCACACACCTCTAGCTTTTCTAAAAAAATATGTGTGTATTCTTTGTGAATTATCGCTTGCTTTAACGGTGAAGGAAAACATCGTGAGGAAACCTGCATACCTGAGATATTCTCTATTAGGAACTTTCGAGGATGTGTGAAGTCTACCAACCCGCACTAGGCCAGCGTGGTGGACTAAAGCCTATTCCTGCTCAGTAGTAGAGGAGGCTCGTGACCAAACAGTGGGACAGTGTATAATACAGGGCTGATATTAAGTATAAATTATGTTTTGTTTAAGTAATTAACGCAACGTTATCTTTTACATTGCAATGTTGTTTAGCTAAAAGGAAGTATTGATTAGTACGTCTTATAAACTTAATTACTAGGCGCTCACTCGAGGAGCTCTATCTACGTTCAGCAATGGGCGGTGACAGGTTGATTGATTTGATTGATAAACTTAAAGGTCAAATAAAACTTAAACAAAATACTATGACAATGCATCTGGTTCTAATGCAATTCTATACTCTTCTATTATAAGCAATCCTCCAACCGTGTAACAGCATTTCATGCACATGTAAATGAAGGAATAATCCCTTATTCAACGGAGCTTAGCACCATAAATTTACTCGAAACAGCAAATTTCATATCAGAACAACGGACAATGTAAGGAATTTCAATTGAAACTAAAAGCCACGCTAGTAATGGGGTATGTTCGATAATTAGCCGTCGAAGTATCGGTGATGTTCAATCTAAGAACAGTTAGCGATGAATATCGCACAGTGCTCTGTTATTAGGGCTGCGTCAATCTTGTGTTGTGGGCTCGACTCTCGCCCAGCAATTTCAATTTACAGTTACATTCTAAAATTGATGGAAATTTTACAAATGGCATGACTGCAGAGTTCAGACCGAAAACTTCCTGTATTAATCTCACTCGACAATACGGCTGCGAGATGTTGAAAGTCAAGATTAGACCTTGTAGTCAATGAAAAAGGTAAATGCAAACAAACAAAAATGTCAACGAGCGAGATTGCATGTTATTTAGCCGATATCCAAATAAGGGGGATGTCAAAAAACATTCTGCCGCAAAGTTTGTAATGAACGCAGGGCGTGTTTACAATTTCTTTTCACGTAGCGTTGTTAAAATGTAACGTTACTTGTTATTTCCATCGGGAGTAAACAATCGTACGGTCACGACTAGCAGTAAATTTATTACTAGTTTTGTGAACAAAAAATGAATCTTTACGAATGTAATTGCATAAAATGTATGCTCCATCCGCTTTAGTGTATTTAAATCCAAACGTGTAGTTAGTTAATATTCCCAGGGCAAGTTTGTTGACCTGTCAAGTCGCAGGAACGACTTTTTAACTTAGATCTCAGCTACGTGAGGTCTTTAATGTTTAATGCTACCTCGGTGATAAAAAATAAATGGTTTCTATTACATTAACGCATTCATCCAATAACATCTGCAGCTGTTCGCATAAAATCTCTATCATATCATAAATTATCGTGTTTTAAAAACAATATTTACATTTGACTATTAATGATATTTTTAATAACATTATTATACGAAACGAATTGTAGATATACTTAATTCAGTTATTTCATTATGTTACGAAAGTGCAAATTTTCTTGAAAATTTACTAACCATTAGCGTGACAACTTTGGCTACATTTTTGTACGTCCTATTCAAAAAACACACATCGATGTTCACTTCAAACAAAAAATTCTCAGCACTTCCACATCCATACCATCATCTCTAAGACTTCATTTACCAAATCTAGTTTCCACAAATATTTGTAATTAGAAGCCAACATATCCAAATATAGAATCCGGTATCCAAAAACAAATATACAATATTAACAGCATACTTGTTTGACGAGCAGTAATCTCTAGTAACAGAGTTAATTTGAAGGTACACAAGGCTGCGGTGAACGTGACCAGGATGGTAAACCACGTGAGTGCAAATCTTTTGTTAGTAAGTTCCCGAACTTTGACTCGGCAGAAAACTCTCTTGCCTTGAATTTGTGAGCTATAGTATTTTTGCATACATGCTGTTATGATTATAATCCGAGCGGTTCGTATGTTTGATTTCAGTTTAAATTTGGAATGCTAAATTGATGATGATTAATTGATGAATTGACAGATTGATGATTTGAATATTTAAAATATAAGAGGACACTTTTATGTTACATTTCATGTAATCAGTATAATTATTAAAGACTCAAAAAATAATTAGTATTTATTATTTATTTTTATAAAATTCGGGTGCTATCTGGTCATCCATTTGCAAGCACGAGGGTCATCTGCTATAGAAATATATGAAACACTTTAAATGTATACGAAACATAGAAATTCTAAGTATTATGCTATTTTACAACGCCCTCATTTTGAGAAACAATGGCTTGAAGAGTACGCATGGATTCTCTACTTCGCTACCGTGGTAAGTGACGCGTGCGCTTGACTACGGTGTCACGAGAAATTTTACCATACTCGGAAACGTGATATTGTTCCGTACATTTAGAAGCGTGAGCTGCGAGTTAGCTAAACTTGCAATCTTCGCCGTAAATCTTGCGGGAGAGGAATTTCGCGTCGCTGATTGTTGAAAAATTTCCAGAATTTGAGCAAAATTTTTTGTGGTTCGTGCTGCCCTTTTTTTTGGTTTCGCTGAGAAAGTGCCTTATGACTACCGCTCAGCCCTCGTGGGGGGCGACCAGGCAGGTTTGTTGGAGGTTTGTGCTACACCCTGACTGCTCATAAGCAGCATAATATATTATGAGCGAGGACAATGGATATCCATATTATTTCATGTCTAAAGTTTTCACGTGTAAAAAATATAATCCACTTTTTTAAAACACACATAACGCCCCAAACGACCCCTGTCGATCATGTCCTTGGTTTTATTTTTATGTTCAGAACATAAAATTATTACGATAAGTCCGTTCAACTTATAGTATTTAAGATTGTATTCAATGTTAATGTCAACATTCGATAAACTTTAATTGAATCCATATATGTCTTGAAAGCAATGATCGATTTAAAACAAGTTTTTATTTTTATTAAAACTGCAGTTATTATCTCAAGAGGGACAATATTATTTGTAGACGTGGCTAAATAGAACCTAGAATTGCTAGAAATTCGAGAAACATTAATAAAAAAACGTCCAAAATCATTATTTTTATTATTAATTTATTAATTCAATACGACACATTGGCCTCGTCAATAATAATGCAAGATGCAACAGTACAAGGAAGTATAGCAGTATTACCGGATTCAGACCATATGTGAATATTTTTAGCGAATTCTGTAGAACACAGAATCTTGATATAACTCAATTCAGAGCATTTAAACCGTAGTTTCTTTACTGCTAAACGAGGGTGAGAATGTTTTGTGAAAGATGTCATAGTTCGGTAAGAAAGTTCACAAGTTAAGGTGTTAGGAAAAATGTTTACTTATAAATTTAAAACAGCCCAACAACTGTTGAAATGTGAGAGATAAATGAGTCAAATAACAATTAAGTAACTGCGTTTATATAATAAATGACTAAGATAATATCAAATAACAATTCAACTTTCATAAATTCACAAGAA
Organism: Manduca sexta; assembly: GCF_014839805.1. Taxonomy (NCBI): domain Eukaryota; kingdom Metazoa; phylum Arthropoda; class Insecta; order Lepidoptera; family Sphingidae; genus Manduca; species Manduca sexta. The sequence continues at coordinate 6,428,904 of NC_051128.1, forward strand.
TAAAGACTTAATTAAATATCTCTATCACAAGACCTGATCGCAGTCGACAGGAGTAAAAATAATTTCCATTTTGCTCAAGTCATAGTAAACGTTATATCTCAATAAATTGTTTACCACAACGTAAATATAATCGTGTGAAATTGAAATACATTTCCAATAACCGCCGGCAAAGTTTACGTCGCGTATATGCTTTCCCACATACTATTATTTATGGTTGTTTCAAAGTTATTCTAATACAATCTTAACAAGATCTATCAATGGGCTATGCCAAAGATGTAAATCTGTAAAAGTTAATTCTACAACGAGCATGTACACTTTATTTATCTTAAATAATAAGCAATATATCTACGTTGGCCTAATTTATATGAATCTAATTTATCCAAAGTTAACGCAATCAAGACGTAAACAGACATGCCAGTCCGAGATTGCCAAATGTAGTTAATTTATTATTTTAATGAGTGGTTTGGTTACTCGTGTTTTAGACATACTTATTTGGTATATGTCTATATTGAAGTAGTTTAGGAAAAGACTTGCATATTATGGATATAACGCATCGCCGAATGACATGTGCAAAAATGTTCAGATTGTAAATATTTTGCTACATGGCCAATATTATATCTCTCACATTTGTAGATGAGGCTCGTTCTCAGCAGTAAGTACTATATGATACAGAGCTGCTATTAAATGTTATATGTCATCATTACTATCATCTTCATTAACCATATAAAATCCGCTGTTGTACATAGGCTTCCCCTAAAGATATATGCATTTAATTAAATTATATATAATATTACATGCCCTATGCGGAATGAATTAGGTCATATTTTCAAACAAGTATTAATAGAAGCCCAATGAATATAAAACAAAATTTTGCGACGCAAATAATTTTATATTCATCAAATATCGCCAGCCGGTTTAGCCGTTGCACACCTTGCAGTAGGCATTCCAAATCTCAGGTGTCCAGTTTCTCAATAAAAGTGAAACTAATGAAAGGAAACGGAAACTTTGCCCTAAATAAGCCTATATTAATTAATTCGCGCGTTTGTCAATCGCATGCATGTGGGACAAATGTTAAGTAATTTATTGAATTTGCAATACCGTTTTTATCTTTGCCACTTAATATTTATTGAAAGTTCACAGCGTGCGAATGACAGTGCCAACTCTCTCCTGTCATAGGGGACTGCTCGTTACTTAATATGATATATTCATTGTATGTGAGATTTATCTAGCGTTGGTTTTTGGTTTTGCCTCGCTCGGCCGGTGCGTTTATATAACTTTGATGTATGCGACAGCAGCTTGGACAGTGCGTTTGAATTATAGTTTTTGTTGCCAAGGCAGTAATTTGTTTATATCTTATACGGTTGGCAAAGTTTTGATCGGAACCTGGTAAGGATTTTTTAGGCATTGTTTATATAACTTTGCCAATATTGTATTGTAAAAAAATACTTGAAATGGCTTACCTTTTTACTGTAACACCAATGACTAAATTATACACGCAAAACCGTACACATTTACCATTAGAAACAAATCAATAGTCGAATTAATCTAGTCACAACGCAATGCAGTTATGAAATATGATTTAACAGAATATTGTACGGCATCTCATTACAAAATAAGAACAACATTAAATTAAAGTTGATACTATAAAGTTCCCAGTGGGAGAGGACACGACAAACCACTTAGTTGCCGGCTGCTTGCGACAACTTTACCTGAATTAAGATTCTATCCTGGAAAATGCATACCAACTGCAAAGGCATGTACGCAGAATAAGAGCAATGTTTAATTAAATTTTATTTATTTCGGTATTTTTTTAACTCGCTTGCAATTTCGTTGACATGGTTTAAGTGATGGAATTTCAAGTCGTAAGTACGGGCTTCATTAGTGCTCTACGCCTAGGCTTTAAAACGTTTTCTACGACAATTAAGATAATACATCTTAGTAATGTCTTTAATGTTAACTAATGTGAACATTAAAAATTAAGTTTGGCGTAGACAAGTTGACAATATAATAAAAAATATGTTCAGCCACCACTCGTAAATAAGCGATCAACGTTTCCTAGAAACATGTTTAATCTTTTATTATTGTAAAATATCAGTGAAAATAAGTATCATTTTCATTTAATACAGGATGCTGTATTTATCAAACGGCAGGTATCGTTAGCGGAGGCGATGCATCACGATATTCACTTCGCACATTAGCTGATATCGATGGCAATTAAATGAAAAACTTGACGATATAACTCAACAGTTTAACAATTTGTTTGGGACACGCGAGACAGAGTTTCGTTTTAAATATTGCAGATTCATGTTTAAAATATATAAAAGATAATGTCGCCTTGTCTAGTGCTCTAATTTGAAATGAGACTTTATTTCTGTCAGTAATGGGGCCGCTAATAACATGAGTAAATTACGTATGGTCTTGTAAATTGCTCGGTATTTTATTTTAATTTAACGTATGTAATGTTACACTACGATTCTGGTTTTCAACGACCGCCGAGATCTAAACGTATTCTAGGTAATACTAAGCCATTACGTCAATAGTGGTAATATAGAAGACATAAATAACTTTTTATTTTTAGCTACATATTTACATAAATTTACAGCGAAAACAAATGTATACAACTTTATGAATACTGAAATTGACGTTATTTAGTATCTGATATATAAAATGATAATAAACAAACAAATAAATAATTCAAACAATACAAACGGAATCAAATCATGACCAATAAAATTGATTCGCCTCAATTAATAAGAGACAATCACATCGCATTTCACCGTCAATTTGCGCAAAACAAACGGTCTCCATTCACGAATCGGGAAATGGAAGCCGATATTAACGAGGAGGCTATTTATCTAACTGATACCCACGCGATTCATTCATATCCCAGTGTAGGTCGGTAAATAGAGGTGGCTGAAGTAATAAACTAAATACACACATGTAATTTCTAGATAACGATAACCGGGTAAAGTTATGTAGTTAAAGACTTCAACTATCACCTATTATATTTACGACGGCCGTTACCAATAAATCTGATATTGGAAATGCCTTGTTAACGCACTTGCTTTGAATTTCTAATAAAATAAATGGAATTTTTGTTTACGAACAATTTCTGTTGTTAAACTGCTGCCTTTTTAATTATGCAGTAAATGATCACTTTGTGAATGAAAAAGTACAATAAGACAAACAAAAATATTAACAAAAATTAAACCCATCTGTTAAAACACCAAATATAGAATAATAATATCAGCCCTATATTATATACTGTCCCACTGCTGGCGACCTCCTATACTAGGTACACAGAGGATTTTGGGATATGGGTAATGGGAGTATGTATATGGGAGTGGCCTGATACGGTTTGAAGAACCTCTCAGGAAGCTTTCCCTACGACGTTTTCTTCGCCGTTAAATCAAACGATAATTCACAAAGAATACCTAACTTCAGAAAAGTCAGAGGTGCATGCTCTTGAGTTTTGAACCTGCGGACATTCGTCTCGGCAGTCTATTAGACTCCCCACTAATTTACTAGCTAAAAATAGTAGTGTCATAATTTATAACCTAGATATACCAGGTTTTACCTGTCATGCTATTGTGAAGTACCTACGTAATATGTAAACGTGACTTTATCATTATAGATGTAAAACTGTTTGCGTAACTATTTCCTATTAAAATTATGAATGCTTGACACTGGCAGTCATTTCACTGAGCCCATTTGAATATTAATAGACTACGTGATGTTTATGCAAATGTTTATCAATATTATGTAACTGTGAATTAATAATCTATATATAGTTATATACCTATATAAAGCTGAAGTGTTTGTTTGAACGCGCTATTCTCTAAAACCATTTTTTTTTGTCTTATAGAAAGTTACATTACTCCTGAATGCTATAGGGTAGTTTTTATACACTTTATCACGCGGGCGGAGCCACTGGCAAATCTAGTCGTATTATAAAGTGTTCATACTCTCTAAAATAAATTTTATTGTTTAATATTATCTTGGAGAAATTCTGTATGATTGGTTAAAACAACGTTAGATAAATTTCATAGGTTTTGCACTCCCTGCGTGCGGGCAACATCAATTTTACGCAGGTATTTTAACGATCAAGGCGGTTCTTCCTGTTAAATATTATATCCTATCTAACGATACTGGTATTCTTACATGCAGAAACAAATGCCGAAGACGATAAATGCAGTATAAAAACTCACTTTACGAAGATAAAATTACTGCTATTCATAAATATCAATATAAAATATGCTATTTTGAAATGATGCGGCAAATGCTCTTATATGCAAATGAAAAGTTTGTACTATGTATGGGTACAAAGCGAGACAAATTCTCAATTAATGAAAGTCTACACTAGCCTTATCTCGGAGATCGCGCGAGACTTTCTCGCGACATCTGCCTGTGCCTCGCTAGATCAAGAGATACTGAGGCGTAAACTCTTAGAAATTCACAATCATAAAACTAAGCTTGTTTAATATTTTGAACATTCATGGCACTGATATCATCCCGTCATTAGTTCATCTTAGTATTTCTTTTTTTATTTCAAGCATAGTTGTTTTATATACAAAAAATACTATAATAGTTATTATTTTAGAATTTAGTCACTGATTTCAATTTGAGATCTAAAGTAATTTGTATTAAGAAATTTTAATAATTGGCACTAGTTGGCGAAATATGGAATAGGCCTTTACTCAGCATTGTGTAGATAAAGACTCAGAAAAAGAAGAAGCATCTTAAAAGGTTATGGATGTTCTGATAGTATCTAAACTGAATCAGAATTATACATTATTTGTATTCAACACAAGAGCCGATTCATTTCACGTAGATATTACATGGTCAATATAGACCACATTTACTTATAAATCGTTGTAATTTTGAACTTTTAATACACGTTTTGTCAATAAATCGCTGCGCATTTTGTAATATCTAAGTCAAGAACGAGAGAAGAGTATACATTTTAATGTTCTGATACAGAACGTGTCTTCGTAAATATCAATGTATTTAACCAAAGTAATTCTGAACAACAAGACATCAAGTTTTCAAATCGAACTAAAGATTATACAGCTTATGTAAAACAACAGACATTAGTATTTAACCACCTACAATTTGGAAGTGATGATTTGTGACTACCTTGTACGGAACAATGGAAAACATGCCGATTAATCAAATGAGTAATTCTTATCAATAGAAAACAAAATATCAAAAGCATTATTGAGCTATGCTTAAAAGGAATAGTTAATTACTGCGCTTTGTGATAGCTAACATGGAGTTTCAGGGTGAAGAGTGCAATGTCACACAATATTTTGTAATCAAAGTTAACATATAATATTACCTATATATATAGGATATGTATATGTCTCGAAACAACTTCCAATAGTTGACACTGTTTAAACCATCTTAATAGATGTAACAGGCCAATGATGATGATGATGACGATAATAGGATATATAAAGGGGTTAGGGACTCCGTCTAATGCTTGTTCAGATTGTGCTATACTCTCGAGTGTGACATTGAGCTGTAAGACCGGATAAACGTCCATAGCCGTTCCAGTCACCTCTCAGTGGTGGTAGTAACAACGCGTTATAATCCCGCAAAAAAAGTGTTACTACCTTTAATGAGCAGTTGATTAACTACTGTCAGTCGAATGGCTTAATCGCACCTTCATTCGTTTACATAAAAGGATGTTGAATTAAAGTTAAAATTATATTACATTGTGTACTATATACTATCATAATTCTTAATTAACAGCTGTCAACTTTTATACATAAATACATATTGTATGCTAGCGACCAGTCTGAGCTACTTACGAGTAGCATTAATTTATTATAGCCAGATGATTTTTGGTGATCGTTACCAAACTTCATAGGATCAATGGGCTAAACTCTAAATTACTTAAAAATTTTACTAAAATCTCTCCGGCCATTTTGAAGTCCACAGGGACCATATATATACACATTTATTTATATACTACTTGGCCCGGCAAACTTTTAATTGTATGATAAAAAAAATACAAAAAATTTTGAAGGGTGAAAATTTTGAGTTGTACGTATTTTTAATACCAAATAATGAAAAAAAAAATACTAAAAAAAATTACCTAAAAGAAATTGGGTAGGACACCGTTATTACTTAGGGGTTTAAAACAGAGTTTACGACTGATACTCAGACCTACCAAATACACAAAAAAAAAACATAAATATCGTACGAGCCGTTTCGGAGGAGTTTGGAGACTAACTGACACGAGAATGTTATAATATATTAGATAAATAGATAGTGTAATATTAATGTGCAAGAAACTCAATACCTTCTCATATAGACCGTTCCCAACCTCAGAGCGAGTGTAGAGTTTCGACTTTTTCACCAAGTCGCGTTCTCTGGTCTCAATGACCGACCTTCGCGAACCAGTCCCAAGGTAGTCAGTACTCTTTACAAGCAACGACACGAATAATTTATTATAATGTCCCTTTATTGGAAAAATAAAATAGAAGTAGGAACGAAACCTGTTTACAGTTGGAATTTATTGAGCGCACTTCGTTGGTGGTTGGTTTTTATAAATTACTTGAGTTGTCGCTTTCCTGTGTAATATTTTGAGTTCTGAGATTATCACCTAAGAAGTCGGACGTTAAATGCTAGAAATTGAGTTGAGAGATATATAAAATCAGAGTTTTTATTAATCTCTCAATTTATAGCAAAAGTTTAAGAGTCAGAATCTTAGTTTAGTAATAAGGTCATCTTCAGAAAAGTTGATTTATTTCTTAAATAAAATTCGTTAACTTTTGTCCGCTAATTAAATTAACATACTCATACAGATGACCTCATAAAAGTCGCAAGAGGTCGCTGAATGCGGGCCGCTTCAAATTCTTCGAAATTTTTGGAGAACGCTTATGTTCAGCATTAGACATCCTGCGGCTGATGATGATGATGACTCCTATCTTGCGCATACCATTCTTAAATGTATATAAGTACATGTTATGTTATGCCAATTGCGTCATAAAGACCTGTAACCTTGATACTCAATTTAAACTGCTTAGTCATTAAAATCTGCATCACGAAGTTCAGATCAAAATTCCTCAAAATAAACCATAGGACACGAACAAGATGTCACGGTCAAGTTCACTTAAACAGTTTTTACGTACAAGTAAAGTATTAATTAAACAAGTTTTTGATAAATGAAGCTGTAAATCTTACTGCTACCTCAAGAACGAGCAAAATATCCAAACATCTGATAGTGATTTGTGCAATTATAACGCCTGCTACACTGCGCAATTTGCATATAAATTGAAACATTCACTTAAAACAATCCATTAGTAAAGAGATCATTGTGCAATTTACATCCCTTAATAACTATGTTTACCATGTATCAGTTTTGACTTGTACCCAACGAGATAAGCAAAAACAACTATTTTCGGGTGATACTGGCGAACTATTTATGTCTCGCGGATACATATCGAATTCAAAGGCAAAATTTGTATAAAAACTGTATTAATGCCCAGTATTATGGAATAAGACGTCTGTTTAGATGATTTGCAAAGTTCAGTCAGTAGCATATGTAATACATATTTATATCCATGTGTCCAAATGTTTGTTAAGCTAGGATTACACTTTACACTGTATAATCTGTCGAAACAGCGAGCGTCTAAGTTTGATTATGTATGTCTCTATCTACCCATAATGGTGCTATCGCCCATATTAAGATTATAGGGTGTCTATCCGTATTCAAAAAGAGACACTCAGTTTGTTCACTAAAATAGACACTCAGTTTGTTCACTAAAATAGACACTCAGTTTGTTCACTAAAATAGACACTCAGTTTGTTTACTAAAATAGACACACAATTTGTTCACTAAGTTTACAGCGTATAATATCGTAGTCTAAATCAGACTATAGACATAAATGTCTACATCGTGCGAATCACCCCCTTGTTTCCCGCGGCAGGACCTCGACCGGTCGGGTGTGGCACTACGTATCTAACTTGTGCATCGGCCTTGAAGACGGCGCGGTTACCACTCGCTCTGCGCGCTGACCTTTCCGCTCCTCTTCTCCTAGCGTTATTTATTGCCGCCAGCCCCGTGATAAATCCGCTGCATCTGTGCCGTGAACATCCGTGTTCTAATGTGTACCGATTGTTCAGGCAGTTGTGAATCTGAGACAATGCGGTTTTTATCCTCGTCGGTTCGATCAATTATTACTGCCGGAGTGATTATCAGATTCTTTCTAAACGCTCCCATTTCTACAGCAACAGCGTCGTACTTCTAAACTTCAATTAAACTAAGACTCTATGAACAGGACGCTAAGTTTATTTTTCAAATACGACCTTCGAAAAAACCGAAGCCACGCATGCCTATTCAGTGATGTAATGTGTGAGATAAAATCAACTATCCACTTGCTGCCAAATATCATGTAAATACAATGATTGACCTCGTAACTAATAATATCTGTAATGCAGGTCATGCATACTCTTGACAGCGCAATTTTACCCAAGCGAGCATACGGATTGCACAAATTACCGCGTGAGATGTGCGAATGATATGCGCAACGATTATTGGCATATTACACAAGTTCGAGCCCCTCAACACATCTTGTTAGCACTGTTCGACGAAGTAAACAATGTTTTATTGGCCTACATACTGCGTAGAATTCGCCAATGCTTTAATTAAAGTAGTTATTGCTACATAGAATCAATATCTTCATAAATTATCCAAGCACTAAGGACCGTATAAATTTAACATACTTTTGCTCTGAAGTGCGATATCAGCTGAGACGCTGTCAAATTTAAGCCAACCTCTAAGTGTCATCAATGGAATATCAACAACATCTCAAATGATATCTTAAGTCACAGCATGTGACGGATTTTGACAGCCGAGTTTAGTTTATCAAACAACGTCGACTCAGCCGAGAACAACCTTTTAAGTGACAACTTTAGCTTTGTTCATTAAATGGTTCAACACATTAAATGTTGAAATCCTACTCAAAGTTGAGATTCATTTACTAATCCGGCCCTAAATGTGGCGACATTTTCAAATAAGTTACAGTTTATTTACCTACATCGGTTGTTGCAGTTGAAATTTATTACTTCTGCTATTGATTGCATTGTAAGTTGTACGCTCTGTAACAGCCTCGAAAACAACATTGCTATTTCCGGCTCTGTCTTGTCCCCACTTCTCAAGATCCTATCAATGTTCAACTTTGTACCGGTTGTGGCACAACTGTCGTTTTATCAACAACCTAAAGTTATTTATTAGCCGCTGTATTGGCGGTAGGTACCATGATTTATAGACCCTTGGTAGGGGAAAGATCTGAAACAACTACTGCAATTTAAAAGTATAAAATACGTTCCCTCTCTACTAAACACTGGTATTTTCTAAAACTCGAAACCAACTCGACTGGTTTAGGCGGGACTCGACAAGCAATAAGTCAGCTGCACTCTTTCGTCCGCAGCGTGCAATTTTCTCGAATAGGGTGAAACCACTCATTACTGGTAGCCCACTTAAATTGCGAAGAAAAGAGAGTGTATTGGGACCTTGTCCGATAACTTTGAGGAGAAATTACTCGTCCGGGGCGTCGACAAGGTGAGCGAGTCGTAGGTATGGTCCGTGAAAGTTATAACCTGTGCGGACTGACAACCATTTCGGTTGACTAACGATAATTATTTTTATCGAACTGGTTTCATATTGACACGTAAATAACATTAGAAATTGCGAACGTTCCACGAGCAGCTGTGTATCATTAGAGGCACTTATCGCCGAATGCCACAGGATCGTGAGAAATTGTAAGTGGTTGATTAGTTTTCCGATCAGCAAGACCGTGTGTCACCATTGTTTATGAGGCAAACATTCCCACGATTGACAGCCCGCCGCTAGAACAAAAACACATCGCGATGTAATCACGAGTCCTTGACAATAACACTGGCCGGCGAGATGTTAAATCGATTATTTTTTTTATTCGATTGCAGGCGGTAATGGCTGTCTTATTTATTGACATGGCTAAACGTTTAGATAGCTGTAAAAACTCCGCGGAGCTATAAACGGTGCTTAATAATTCCCCATTATGTAAAAGTTGATAGTCTTTCACTCGGTTGTTCTAAGAAGTTACATCTTTTACGTTACGTAAGCTGGTGTTTAATTTTATTGAGTAACAGTTCGTGTTGAATATTTTATTGTTTATTGGAATCGTTAATCCAAATCAATAATATATTTTACATTTTTATTTTGTTCATAAAAATAAATATCACTATTTTTGACTGACATAATTCCCAAAATAATCTTATTAAAATTCTATCACCATTATTATCACCATCGTTAAACTATTTTATGGCTTCATCAATATTAAAACTGGGTCTACGACTTAATTTTTTAATCGCGAACCGTGATATTTCAAATCATTAGCTATTAGTTTCAGCGTAAAATAAAGTCATATATTATTAAAAATACAATAACACACTAACCCACCAAAACTTAACCTACAAAAAATAGTTTCATCAAATTAATTGAACGCTATTTCACCGCATCCGCTATCTAGGTTGGGTATCGAATAAAATCGATCTTTTTTAATAATCGTATTGATATTTTTTATTAATCGAATCGTTTGTATTCACAAATCATATCGAACGTGGCAACGCGTCTCTTCTACGAACACTTGCAAACGACTTATTTGTTAAAAAGCCTGTTCCGAACACTGGCTATAAAATTTCATTTGTATTCAACAGCGCTAGGCGGTTTACGACTGTACGCGTTAAAATATATCGATACGAAATTTTAAGAACATTAATACTTCGTTTTAGAGTCTTTAAATAGGGAGGTGCACAAAGTTTAGTGATTGCAGTTCATGTGAATAAATTATTTGATAATCGAAATAAATATTATTTCAGTTTGATTCTACTACATACGTAAACGCAACATTGTATTAGACACTGATTGTTCATTATCGCTATTAACTAGTTTTTTATAAGTACAATTTAAAACGTAACATCAAACGTATCTTATAACCGATCGTGTCGAAATAATCAAATTATATTTATCTACTGAATAAAAAAATCTCAGATATCAGATGGCAGTAACCGTTGAACAACCGCAGAACCCATTAATAACAAAAAGACAAAGTATCATATACCAACAATTTAGTTGGAACAATAATTGCAAAGGTAATGATAAAATTGTATTATATACGATCTATATTGAGACCGCAAATCGTCTGGATGGCCTCACGTTCATTCAGTCTGTCGAGGCGCCATTGTAATTAGATTAAACGATTCACTTGAATCGCATGAATGCACATGATTAGGCGTACAAAGTAATCATAAAGACTACGCAGGAGGTACAAACGAATAAAACCTCTATTATATTAATGTATTTTTTTTTGAACTGACACGAAGTGTTAAATTTACATATAGAAGCTTGAAGGAGCTACAATGAGAAAGATTTTACTGCAACATCGATCGATCACAATGTAGATAACTGTGTTTATATAAATATAATGTGGGTAGGTTTACATGTTAATAAAGTCAATCTTAGCCAGGCCGTTGTGTTTGAGTAGCACATAACCTTTACATAGCGCAATCGCTGGCAAAGGGAATCTCAATTCGAATACCACATTGGAATTATGATTGAAATCAATTCGTAGGTTGAAAGCACAAGAACATCATTACAAATAGTTTAAACTCTTAAAGTCATAAAAAAGAGGTAATTATACATTTAAATAAAAGTAGCAAAGAAGTCTGATAAAAAAGGGAATAATTGAATTGAATATGTATTTTGTACAAAGCAATAAGGTATCAAATACGGTATCATATGAATTTAATAGAGCATAAACGACACCTCAATATACAATGGGAAGTGAGAATTTCTCTTTGTCTGAGCCATGAGCCATCATAACTGTCCCAAAGGAAGTACAATTACGTTAGTGTTCCCGTTAAGCCAGCTTGCAAGCTTGATAGAAGCCTGCATACAAATGTCTACGTTCAAGAATTTAGCTCCTGTTTTAGATTTATATATCGAGTCAGAGGTATTGAAATAATTTAATTAACTTGTACTTATTTGTGACAACACAGAGCAAGTAACAGCGCTTTCTCTACTCTTTATATGGTCTGTAATCAAGTTTGATAACTCAGTATCTTTTTAAGTTACACCTGGTATATCATGTTATTTTCCCCAACATTGGCTCAATAATTATACTCAGTATCTCACAGCTCATGTACGTAACAATTTGATTGACGACTCGTGAATACTCCACACGTCTTGTCTCAATAAAGTTTATTAACAACTAAATTCAAATAAATTTGAACATAAATTCCATTGGAATAAAAATCGCGAGCGTGGCGAGGAGCATAATCTATCATGTCAGCAAGTAAATTCACAACAAAGCATTCCATGCATTCTCGAACCGGGCTTTGTACTAAAGAAATTGCATGCACACAAACATCCTCGTTTTTTCCTTTGATATTTTACTCCGCCGCGTTGTTAAAATAACTATTGTTCCTTATTTGTCGTTGGAATTATTTAGTAAAAATATCTTAACAATTCCATTTAGAAAAATTATTGCCATATTAGAATTAAGACACCTCAATACTATCATGTATATCAATAGAAAATGCTTTGTCGCGAAATAAATTTAGTAGTCACTTGCGTGAGAAATCTTAAAGCGACAGTAAAAAATACAATGAATTCCAACATATTTCATTCTTAACAAAGCCCGTCGATCATTTCTTACCTTTGAAATTCAAGTATTACCGAATGGGTGGTATTATTCCCTTGGAATTTTTGCAAGTCTGCATGCCAATGCTGCATTTATATTCAAAGGGCAGAATCCGCTACGTTTGTGGTAACTGATCGTTATTTAAGTCGTGTATACACGGCTTCTGGACATAATAATATGTGATAAGTCTGCCAATAGTTCGATACAATGGAGATATTGTCATATAAACGACCCTGTGACTGCCTACGTCGTTAATATTTGTTTTAAGTTAGCATGCATTGCAAGTTTTTAAATCGTGTCGGGTATAAAAGGAATATAAAGTGATTCAAATTTAAAATTCAATGCAAATAATATCGTTTCCGATGTGACTGTTTCTGTCTCTGTATCTTTGCAGCGTTAGATTTACTCGTAAGATTGCAAATAAGTAATTCTTTATTCCAAATACGTGAGAATTCGGTAATATCAAAGACACTAACAAATAGTATTGATGATAAAAAAAACAGACTATTATATTTTTTTTACATATTATTCGAAGCTGTGAAGCTAAGCCAATTACAGTTTATATCTAGCATGTCAATAATTATAACTAGCAGTGTGAACACCGATAATATATTTATAATTTTATAATAAGAATTTCACTTTTCAACTCTCTAAATCCAACCAATTAGCGTCGAGAACAGCCTATTGTTTTGAAGTACGTAACCAACTTTACGCTCGGAGTAAATATGTAAATCGATTTGTTGCCAAGAGAAACTCCCAGGGAAGTCGGTTAAGTGGTTAGAGGAACCCAGTAACACTTCCGATCTACCGACACGGAAGAACCAAGTTTTTATAACTGTAAAACTCCATAAAACAGTAACACGTTTGACGTTAACATTTTCTTGTATTTTTTCCTTGGCAAGTAAACGTATGTAATAAATGAAATGTTCAGCAATATTTTACATAACAAAAAATTTAACACTCCCAGAGTGTGATTGAAAGTTTTCATTACACAACAAAAATTCAAGTGCATAATATGTAGCAAAAAATTCAACAATGAAGCGCTCATAGTAAATAAAACTGTCCAATAATGATATGCATGCTGGATTGCTGTTGTTTTTTCTGCTTGTTTACATGCACTCCCGATCACAATGGCCATTGACAACGTATCTTAAGCATCAATTACTTATTGAAAGCTACAATAGAATCACGACATAGCATTATACCTTTCTGAGGTTGCGCTTTCGTCGTACGTTTGTCTGTGTGACGCAAGTCAGTACTTACGTCACATAAATATATATAAATATACAATACAGTGATTGTTTGAATAATATATTTTTATCCTATAGTTACTTTTAAATCAGTATTTTATAGTTTTTAAGCTTTTGATATAAATAAATAAATTCGGCATGGATTCATATATTGTCATCTATTTTTTTAAGGCAAAAAGGCCTAATGACTCTCCATAGCAGAGGAGGCCCGTGCCAAACAGTGGGGCAGTATATAATACAGGCCTGATATTATTAATATTCTTTTATTTTTTAAAGTTACTTCTACATATTTATATACATCTTTAAAATATCAATTCATATAAAAATATTAAAAATGAATCAACCTTATTAATATTATTTGATGGCATTTATTTTTCAAATTTTAACCGATTTATGTAAAGCATCTTAACAATATTAGATAGTATTCCATAAAACTAAATTGTGTACATTTTAGCAAAACATTCCACGAACAAAGAAACGCCAACCCAACCCAACAATTTCTAATAAACTTTTTGCAACAAACGTGAGGCATAACTCGTACTCTTTGAGAATCTGTGCGCATCACTTTACATTCCCACATGACAACACGCGACAATGGGATATGCTGAGGTTGCTCACCTCAATTGTAACTTAGTACTCACACCAGAATCTGTGACGTCGCATAATTAACTGAATGATCGTAGCGATCGATATGTGCCTTTGTACTGCGCTTCAGTTATGGGTGGCATTCTGTGCTGAGTGATATTTCTATAGTCATTGTAATTAATTACGTTATGAATTAAGGTATGGCTCTGGTGGTCGCGTCTTTTTAATTCGATAATTATTCTGCGTCGCTCTTATCTGATTCGTTGTTCATGGTTGTTTTTTGTTTGAGATATTGCCTTTGAGACGGGCAGTCGCCTGTAATTGATATTGCTTTAATACGTCAGTATACTTATTTCTTGACACTGGATATATCTTTGTAAAATGACTTAACTTTGATAGGTTTTATATTATTGTTTTTTGTATTAATATCTTCATCTACGGCCTTTCTTTATCTATAAGATCTATTATTACAAAACAAATTCAATTACATTTCATTTAGCCCATCCATCGGAAGCTATAGTATTTTGAACTGTATGTACCTGCTCAATAATGGTCAATCTCACACATTTTAGTGGAGTTTAAAGAGCGTTACTAATGCGTGTATATAATACTAATCTGTTCATCGGCTTGCTGTACACGATGTCAACAATTTTCCATAGAGTGAGCACATGTGGCGCTCGCCGTCGATCCTACTGACCGTGACTGAGGTCTCCAAACGTTTATCTCAGGTTTAAAAAAAGAACACGAATTTTATTTCTTTACTTGAATTACCAGTTTTGATATATCCAAGGTCGTAGTGCCATTTGAAAGTATTAAAGAAGTATAAACGTGACAAGTAAGATTAGATTTTATGTTTAGTTGCATTTAGATTGGTCCCACATTTTTAAAACAGTGTATAAGAACTATTTCTTATACACTGTTTTAAAAATGTGAGACCAATCTAGAGACTATTCTCTAAGGAATGAAAATGTTTCTTGTGTCAACTTCAATCATTATGACTATTTCGGAATACAACTTAACATAAAACTTGTATTACACATTATATTGCCATGATTACTTGAGAATGTTACCTATGTTCCTAATTTTACGAGTTTTATATAATGATTTTCTACCGACGTTTTAAAGGTTTTGCAGCCTTTATAGTCATGGAAGGGACTGGGGTGTTGTTCGTCCGAAAAGTCAAAGTTAACATATTGTAACTTTACCTACGTTTACAATTATTCCTTTTATTTATTTCTTTTTTTCTGTTGACAGTCCAATCTACACAGAATTAGCTAAAAGTGCCTTAAAGTCTGGCAGTCGGTATTTTGGGTTCCGATTTGATTAAACGTAGTACAAGATCCCAGGCTTGTGCAAGCTTCCAACCATCTCTCTATTGAATTTCGGATGTTTTTTTTTTAATTTCATTAGCCTACATTCGCGTAAACATAAAAAATCATTGTGTTTGTTGTTTATTTTTATCTATGTATTGTATTTGTACTCTGATGTCAGTTTAAAAAGTCTTTAGTTACAAATCAAAGAAGTTTTATTTCGCTTTTATATATTTTTTCGTTATGTCGTAACAGATAGCATTACATTTAACTTCAAAGGATATTAAAAACGTTATTTGATCGAGCAAAAATATAAAATATATTTCTTATCCAAATTAAATAAGAACTTATAACGGGTCTCGTAAAAAACCGTAAATATGCTAATCAGTTGAGGTTAATTTTGTGCGAAGTCAACTATGTGTAGAATAGCTATGAAGAAACTACTAAAACGATATGACAGGTCATACAAAATGTATACTTTTATCACACATATTGAATGAGCTGTAAAGTTTATGAGAATAATAAAAAAGTGTCGTCGATCAGCGACTAGTTATTTTGCAGAACGTTTCTGGAGAAAAGAATTCAATTTTGAAACGATTTTCGCTTACAAACGATCGTGTACAACGTACATTTATCTATATTTTTATATTACTACATATATGTTTCTACTAACCTCTGTATAAATATGCATTTACTTTTCTTTACTTGCGTCTTTGTAATAATGTAGTTTTGTTCCCCTGACTGTAATTGCATTAAAAGGTTTTTCCTACATGAATCGTTGCCTTTAACATTCAGGAATAGTGTAGCTTTCTATAAGTGAAAGAATGTTCAAAATTTGTTCAGTAGTTCCAGAAATTAGCTCTTACAAACTTACAAACTTTTTTCTCTATAATATTGATATAGATTTTTAGTATTATATCTCTTACATTTAACGTAGTAATTTTACAGGTAATTGGTTCTTCCTTGGTATAATACTGATTTAGATTTTACTATTATATCTCCTAAAATTAACGTAGTAATTCTACAGGTAATAGGTATCTCAACTAATATTTTCGTTATAGAATACATATTTCCAAACCCACAAATTCCAAAGCTAGCTTGAAACACGACCAACGTATTACTAAAATTACCTAAACACGCTAATATTAACCCTTCACTAGAACTAAATTTCACAATTTACCAAACAGTAACAATTGTCACGAAAACTCATATACGCAATACCAATAATATAAATTTGTTTGTTATCTTAATATAATCTACAGTTAGTGGTTGTTGTTCAAAGATTTAATGCTATGGCATTATGTTAATAAGCTTATTCACAATGGATAATACCAGTTAAATAGGGATTTGAATAAATACAATACGGATAGGCAATATTTGTCTAATAGATTTGGAGGTTATGTTATTTTCAAAGCCTAAAACATATGGAGATCGAATTAGATTTAAAATAAAATATATATATATAAATACTAATAAAATACTTCGTAAATTATCTAACTAATATTATCAATGCAAAAGTTTTTGAAAACGTGTCGATGTTCGTTAGAAGTAAACGCGGAAACGTCTAAAGGGATTTGGATGAACTTTTGGCACACCGATAGACCATGTTTTATCCTAGTAACTTACACCCATAGGAAATAATAATTTTTAATCTGAGTTTTTAAATAGATAGCGCTGGCGTCGTACTCATAGCTCTATGGATCTCTAGTGTTTTAGGCACTTTTGTAGGGGGGAAGCCTTTACACGTGGGCGAAACCGCGAACGTCACCTAGTATTGATATTAATATTGGTATCCGTATTTAATTAAATATAGATACCAATTAAATACAAAAATATTTCAAGTATATTAAAGCTACAAAATCCTTTTTAGTTGCTCAGGTTTATTTAAAATATTAAGTGAAACTATTTTCATTAAATTAATTATTACTTTACTATTTATTTTTTTTATTATATTATAATAACTCTAGAAGATCAAATAAACGCTTGACTTTAAAGTAATGTAAATAAAAAAATCGGGTAATGAAGTTAAACTCCGTAATTAGAAACAATAATCATGAAACAATCTGCGGTATTGTTGAAGAGAATTCTTTGATGTCAAATAAAAAGTCTATTACACGTGTATCCTCCATTATTGTTAATAATAAGATCTTAAGAATAGAATCAGTATTTGATTGCTCATAATTGCACCTTTTCTTGGTGAAGATCTTTGGAACCGGTAGGCCTGGATATAACTTAGCTATAAAATTAGTGAGGCCTTCGAGGAGCAATAGTTTGACATATGAAACACGAATTTTGATACAAGTCAAGTGACTAATAGAAATTCATTGATTTATTGATAATTCGATTTAACTTCATTTTGGGAAACATACAGTGTTACAAAGAAAAATAATAAAACATTTATACACTAATTACATGTTTAGACGGAAAGACCAAAAATATATAAAAAGAGACCCTTACGCTTGAGAATATAATGCTATTCATTTCGCATAATATACGAAAACATTGTAACACTATACTTAAAAAATATGTAGTATCAATCCACAGCTGCAATCCGGCATTTGAAAGCGCGCGATGTGACGATCGCTACGCCTCATCACGTGACAAACACCTTGCAAAAAATTAGTGCAGTAATTACGCCTATCTTGAACAATAAAAGGCGTGTAAAAAGCAACAATCCTCAAATGATTCCATAATAAGCCGTAATAATTACAGCATAGATTGAACTGCGGGCTATTATTTAACAAACGATTACAGTGAATAAATGTTTGTGATTAATTCCGGGCTGGTCCGCGGTGACCGCGGGCGCGACAGCTGGCCGCTTCCTCGTTGCATCGCCGCGAGGCATTATCCCGCGCGACTTCAGCTGTCAAGTTTCTCAGGGTTGCTAGCGCGGTATTAAATGTGGTGGCTGAATGTGTTGCGGTTTATTTTAATACATATTGTATTTACCAGCATGTTTATGTATAGGTGATATATTTACCAACAAGTTTATGTATAAGCGCGTACAACACATTCACATTGTGCGTGTGTGAAGTGTCAGTGAATAATTATGTCAGTCGTCATGACAAAAATATAGCAAAAATATGCAAATATTTGGTTGCATTAATGTATTTGTGCCTTCAATTATAATGATTTTGAACATACTGTGAAAAATTGTATGTGATATTGTATGTGTAATTGTGTATAGTGTGAGTACTGTGAAGTGTTGTGCCTGAGCATACCCCTTTGGGGATAAATGCGTGATGATGTGTGTATGTCTTACAAAGTTTATTATTCCAAGTATATAGTAAGGGTGTTGAGAGTAACAAATTACATGAAATACAACTAACAGACTTAAAAATATATATAACTATCAAAGCAAAATCTGATTTCATTACATTTGAAATTGAACTCACGGACTGTCGCAAGCAACCATTCAAGTTACTTGGATCTAGTATAAATGTGAATGGGGTTACAAACATGGCGGGTTTTTATTAGACTTATCCTGCAACGTGGAATCAAGTAAATCTGGTTTGCGCTAATCAGCCTCTATAATCAAAATAAATAGCCGTAAAAGGCGACTTGTGGGCAGTCAGTACTTGCAATTCCCTTCACATACAGAAAAATGATCCAAACTATATCCTTTGCGTTATATAATAATTTATTAAGAAGTTTATATTATTTAGTGGTTTTTACTTGAACTTTACATTTACATGAGTATGAAAATCGTATTATATTTATTTTATAAAATACAAGCTTTTCCTGTGGTTCAAACCGCGTGAATGAGTTTTTCTGGAATAAATATTTTCACTCAAGAGTAATGTAGCTTACTATCAGTGAAGGAATTATCGGTATCGGTTCAGTACTTCCAGAGATTGACCTCTATAATACTAAAAACTTTTTCTCCTCATAATGTAAGTATAGATTTGAAGAATTGAGAATTAACAGGAAAAGACAACATACATTACTTTGAACTAGAAAAAATATAGATTCATCATAAGAATTATAATTACTTTGTATTATAAAGATAATTTTCAATCAATTTATTATCCGCTTTTATCCGGCACCGTGAGAGTAATTTCACGGGTCTAATCGAGCCACTTTTTGCATATTTTTTTTTCATTTCAAACACGCAACCCGCCGCGAACATGATACGGGTTTGAAAAACACTCGGAAATGAACAAAGCTGGGCCGATTTCGTACGTGTTATATTGTACAAATTAAATATTTGATTACAGTTAACTTTACAGTCGATTAGAGGTCAATAGCATGGCCTAACGGTGTTTGGTAGGTGCATTACTCGCGAACGAGTAGGCACACTTTACAATTCGTAGGGTAATAAAACAAATGTTATTGTTTAACTGAGTTTACGGCTAGATGCGAACGCTAGCGGAGAGGAAATGCATTATGCTGTATTTACATTGCCTTAGTCGACATATTATAATCAAAGACATTAAACATATTTAGTTATAGATCGAATATCAGGACCAAATTTGTGCTCCAAACGTTATTACCGATTGGTAAATCGTTTTCTTATAAGAAATGTCCGTGTGGAAAAATGTCACAGTGTCCTTAGATATTAAAATAATAATATATATACAGAAGATATGTCATTTAAAAACGTGTAAATTATGATATAAATAAAAAACAAAGTATTTTTCATTAGTGTTTCGTTATTTCATTTATTGAATAACCATCGCATGAGCGCAAAATCTTTGTATGACAATCTTACCGACAATCTTAAGTCGACAATCTTAAGCCTGCTCTGTATAATATTAGAACACTTTGATTATAATAATTTAATATTCAGATATCTAAGACATAAACACATTTACTAGGTTAAAAGGTAACAATTCAAGCATAATGTTTGACAATCGTTGGTGCGTGGAATTACCAAATGATGCGTATGGAACATCATTACGTGTCTTGTTTTTATGCGTATGGAAAAATGTATTACTAAGCAATAATTTTGACATGAATATATATTGATTAATACAGTACTTTGAACGTAATAATAGCTGTACGTACTCTAATAAAATAGTTGTATTATAAAAAATAATATAACCCCCACGAAAAGGTTCGTTTGAAATAATGTTCTTCATTTAAAATATTATACTATTAACGTTAAATATTCGGAAGCATAATTCCGTTATGAAAAAAAAATCTCTCGTTTTCATATCGGATACGATATAAATGATAATTTATGGCCATAAAATTACAAACACAGGCATATAATAGGTTCACACACTTATCAACAATATAAATGCACTCCTTTCGATAAAAAACTTATACTAGTGGCTGCGGCGGTGGAAGCGGCGATAGCCTAGTTGGGTGTGGAACGGACTGCAGAGACGAATGTCCGCAGGTTCAAATCCCAAGGGCACACACCTCTGACTTTTCTAAAAAATCATATGTGTATTCTTTGTGAATTTATCGTTCGCTTTAACGATAAAGGAAAACATCGTGAGGAAACCTGCACATCTGAGAAGTTCTCTATAGGAATTTCGAAGGTGTGTGAAGTCTACCAATCCGCACTAGGCCAGCGTGGTGGGCTAAGGCCTAATCCCTCTCAGTAGTAGAGGAGGCCCGTGCTCAGCAGTGGGCAAGTATATAATACAGGGCTGATATTATTATTATTATTATTAATGGCTGGATATATTGTATATCCATCTGGATACCGACTACCGTACACAAGGTGTTAAAACCCGTTATAGTGGCCCACGTTAATGTGTCACGTTTCGGGATTAGCCTATGTACATACATCCGGTTGTAACAAGCCGGCATAATTTTATCGACTGCCGAGGGGTAATCATCTCTCTTCAGTCGACATTCTATTGAACTCCACTACACTTACCATCAGATGCAGTAGGACCACATTGTTGTGCTCGTATAAAAAAACTGCTTTACTTTCAAACAATTAGCCACAAACAAGCGGCAGATTTAACACACGTTATTTACAACTGGCTACGATAACATCTAATAGCCTATAAAATTCCTCTGTAATTGAGTATTTTATTGTTCATGTACTCGGACCTATAGCCGACTTTGCGTAAGAAATAACAACGACTTTAAACTTAATTAATATAAACGACAAAAGTATTATAGATTTGCTTTTGCTCGCGACGTCGCCTGGGTGAATGAGTTTTATAGGATCAAAGTCCTGCTATATATTTTCCCGGGATAGAAAGTAGCCTATAACCTTCCTAGGGTCCTAAACTATCTCCATACCAAATTTCATAAAACTCCGTTCTGTAGATTTTGAGAAAATCGATAACATACAAACAGAAAAAGGCGACTATTTTATATTTTGTATAGATAGATAGGCATTACACAAAATGTATTTAATTTTGTAATTTAATCACGCTGTTTCGTAATATGCAACGTGATTTCTATTCAACAGTTTTGTTTTTATCTATATATATAAAAATGAATTGCTGTTCGTTAGTCTCGCTAAAACTCGAGAACGGCTGAACGGATTTATCTTATCTTGGTCTTGAATTATTCGTGGAGGTCTAGGGAAGGTTTAAAAGGTGAGAAAAATTCGAATAATTGCCGGGAAAATCCTCAAAACAGCATTTTTCTATTTCCCATACAAACGTTTTCTAACTAATACGTAGAGTCAATTTGAGCTTTATTGCTATTAGATAAAGTTCACTGTTGTCTAAGCAATGTAGGTGTGTTCCTAACATCAAAGCAGTGTGCGTTGGAGCACAGAATATAATAATGTAATGTCGCGTTCTGAAACTCAACAAAAGTGATATCGCGGACCCGACTAAATTGAACAGTCACAAAATTTAATATATCATTAGTTATTTGGTTGGCTTCACGATATTATTTCTTTTGTTTTACTTTAAAATGCATGTTTTCATTATGGACAATTTTTGAGCTACTTTTGCATATCTATACTTATAATAAATCTGTAGAGAGGTCATTTCTGTACATGAAATATATTTCCAAAATAACTGGGGGTGATTAGGGATCGATACTGATGCCAAAAATGCAATTAGTAAAATTTTTGTCTGTCTGTCTGTATAACCGTTATAGAAACAAAAACTACTCGACGGATTTTAACTTAACTTGGTACAATTATTTTTCATACTCCTGAGCTGGTTATAGTATACTTTTCATCACGCTACTATTAATAGGAGCATAGCAGTGATGGAAAATGTTGGGAAAACGGGAGAAGTTACTCCATTTTTTAAGCTTCCGTCATTACGTGTGCAACCTTAATGGTTAAAAGTTCCTTCGATTTCACCAGGATCCCATCATCAGACCCTGACCGGACAATCGGACCACCTGCATACCACCATAAATTAAAAAAACATCCCGACAAATTGAGCACCTTCTCCATTTTTGAAACCCGAAATCCACGCGGGCGAAGCTGCGGGCGGAAGCTAGTAGTAATATAATTTTATATAAAGTTAAAGCAAATTGAACCATAAAGGGGTCGTTTATATGATTCTTAATGTTGTTAATGATGGTGTGGTATAAACCAAATTGATATTATGATTAATAATAATATCAGCCATATATAAACTGTACCACAGCTGGGCACGTACCTTTGTTGCTTCACGCTGTACCTCCTCTGCTACTGAGATAGATTAAGCCTAGTCCTGGACGCTGGCCTAGTACGGATTGCCAGACTCAAAATTCTTATAGAAAACTTCTCAGATATGCAGGTTTCCTCACAATGTTTTTCTTCACCGTTAAAGTAAGTGATTATTTAAAAAAATACCCATAACTTTAAGAAAAGCCTGAGGTGCATGCTCTGAGGATTCGCACAAGCGAACATTGGTCTTGGCAGTCCGTGCCATATCCAAGTAGACTATGGCCGATTATTGCAGATTGGGCCAGCCAATTTTCATACACGTGTGACATCTTACACATAAAACTTACGTAACCTATCGAAGGTATTGAACCCACAATCGTTACCAATTAAAGACCGGCTTTTAACATAAGGATGTAATCATCCAGTTAACAATTATATTATTTCGATTCGAACTTTTTGTATGATTAGTCGGTCGGTGTGCCTAAATATCGTTATATAAGATACTTTCACTGGCGTTTGGCCAGTTCTTATATTTACTCATATTACAATTAGCATCTGAAATCTTGTACATACTATTTATACTGTTTAGGTCTTACGTAATACGTGAGACAGTCTTCATTTGAATTTATGATTGCAGCATTTAGTATTATCTTAATTGGATTTATTATATAAAGTCTTTGATTAGTTTCGTTCTTACAATTGATTATTTTTGTTTCTGACGGCTTGAGTATGTAGTCATAATGTTACGTAATTGTCCACAATTTGTTACAGGACATATATTAAATTACTTATGAATAATATTTTTATAAAGAATATACTGTTAGTATTAATATAATTTCACACACATTCACGCTTTTTATCCCCAAATGGTAGGCAGAGAGGGAACTAGTCCTCCCGCCGCATATATTCCGTCCCATAATGTGATAGAGGTCGAGCCTATCGCCATATCGCGCACAAATTCCAGACTCCGGGCTAATACTGAGTATAAAACCCAACATCACTGCCCGAGCGAGTGATCGAACCGAAACCCAATTGATTTGATATAATATAATTAATTAAGATTTTATTTATAACCATAAAATAGCACCAAACAACCGCTTTCATAAAAATGATCTTACGGCATAACATTTCACTCGAAAACCGAACCCAAAACATCAAAATTCGACACTGACGGCTCGTGTTACTGAAAAATAATACAAAAAACTCCATTTACCGGCGGAATTCGAGTTCATAACGACTGCAAATCTCGACGCCGCGGCATCGCTACAAACTCTTATTGTTTCATTTTATTTATTTCTATCGAGTTTGCGGTTACCTCCGACAGGGCTGTTATTTAATACTACGCTCAATTATTTCAAGATAAAAACCAGTAAATTAGGAGCGGCTTCATCTGCTGTGGTGGTTTATTGTTACATTATTAAAGCGATAACGCGTTTGTTCTACGGATTTGTATTTTGGTGATTTTCGGCTTCTTTTATATTTATATTCATTGACTTATTATTTATTGTGCAATTCTGCTTTTTTATCAATATAGGTACATTGAAATTAGTGTCTAAAGTTGCAATCAAATATATTTTCTCCTATATTGCATAATGTATTAATTACGAAAAACTTTCTATTTAAATATTTATACGCTCATCAAATTTAAAACTGAGTCGTAAATAAAGAAATTATTACAATAAAGAATTGGATAATAAAGTAAGAAGTTATAAAACTGAACGAAAAAGTATTCAGTTTACACTTCGGGACCTAATCAAGTACGAGCAGCCGTAGAAACATCTCCTTGGTTTTTTATTACCACCTTCCAAAATTCGTATTATTAGTATACATTTTTTTAAGCAGATAGATAACTAACAATTGGTTTGAAGCAAAAAATAAGTTTTAATATTAGTTTTTAAAAATTTGATAACCACATAACTCATAATTCCATCTCTGTAATGTCAATAACTTATTGATAAATAAATTTAAAATAGTCAACATATTTATTACTTGAGTTTAACTCGTCTGTATACTGATTCAGTTTGTAGGTAGGTAAACCACTGGGTTTACCTACCTACATACCTTAATATAGTTCGTTACAATTTATATAAGCATGTCATGTAACTGTAAAACGAAAGGCCTTGGCAACAATTGCATTCCTATCCTATTGCAGTTTTTCACGCATTTTGCCAATTCTATTCAAGGTCAGTTGAAGTTAAATGCCAATATTACCAGCACTTTGTTCGACAATCATCTATTTAAGCGTAAAATAAGCAATTTGTGCCCGTAAACGAGGCAAAGATTCATGAGTTTTGTTCTAAATGTCATGCTAAAGTGCTTTTGTAATCACTTTTAGATCTTTAATATAATTTGATACATTAATGTAGAAATATTAAACTTCTTGATCGTAGATGAAATACTTCAACACTTTTATTTTAAAGAAATACATATTTAATGTGACAGAGTTTCGCTGAAACAACAACTAAGTTTTAATGCTTTTTTCTTTCTAACGCCTTCAAAATATAATTTGTGTCAGAAATAGCAAAGGTAATATATTATCAAAATAATTTATTCAGACGTGAGCCGAAATCCCAAACACTGACCCCTTTAGCTATTGGCATACAAGAGACAACCAACAAAAAACGGATAAACCTGATACCACGAATTCATTCCTCGGAAACGATTTCTACGTACGATTAGGGACGCGCACAATATAGAATACGTAATGAATCAAATTATTTAGTATTTTAATGATGTGATATTTAAATTTGGAATCATAACTAAAGTATAGTTCAGGTAAAGAAGGCTAAACTATAAATTCTATTTTCAAATTATGTATGGTAATTCTAACCCTTTCTGGATTTCATCACTTCATTTAGTTAAACCAGTCAATATAGTAAATAAACCTTATTTAAGAATGCGTTGTGTATTGAGACATATTAACAGTCAACAATGTACCGAATCATTCCGCAACGATTGCTTTCATTTGAACTATCCGTGTTATGTAAATCGGTCCATTATTTAAGTGAATTGATATAATAGACATGTTAAGCGGATGGTTATCGCGAGCGGATTGCGCAACATGATCGATGGTGCGAGTTCAACGCCCAATTGATTGTATCTCATTTTAATACCATTTACCTATGACACCCGCTAGATAACAATCAAGAATTACTTTCACGTTCAAGAGAGTACAATGCGTTTAATGTTTGAATTTCGAAAATAGAACAATCGTTTTTCAAAACTTGCGTATTTACATTATTTTAAATATTACATAATATTCTAAATTTGAAATCGATTTTTCAGTAAATATTCTACAATATTTATAGCTGGATCTTGGTATTATAAAAGGACACTAAAACGAAACTCTCTTTTCCGTTTAAATTAAAAAATATACATCAAAATTAACATTCCATTTTCAAGAAAACATCCGTGTTGCGAGCAACAATCACATGTTACTAAAATAAAATAGCTGTTATGCCTACTTTGGCACAGCGCAATTATGACCAGTTTGGGAAATATTAAATACATAAAGATAACAAAACAAGTAATTACATTACTAAAATAGCAAGTTAATGCTTTAAAGAATACAGTGCCTTGTAAAACACAAAAGTCAAATTGTATCTTCGAAATTCATAAGTACAAAATCATTTTAAAAAAAAGAATCGGATACATTTCTTTACACTATTATTACATACAATTTTATAATATAAAGCTGTAGCAGAATTTTCGTCCATATTCCCTGTATGTAAGTATATAAGATACAAAAGCAATTATTCCTAATAATTGTTAATATTCAGGAAGTTAACGGGTCATTAACATTGGTCTACTAGGGCTGCTAGCATTCGATGCATCATAGATACCGTCTTATTATCTAACGAAGTCAAGACGCCGCGCCGTGACCAATCAAAACAAACAATATTTTGTGATGACTAAGACTTCTATTATGAAATATTATACTTATATTCATAGGTATGCTAAAAATATTTGACTTGACAAAATTGCAATAAATTCTTATAATAATTTCAATGACATACATTTAAAAACATAGTGAACTACAAAACATTCTTCATGTTATTGAAATAACATTAACTTTTTTCAAACACGCATCCAATCAAAACTAGAAAAGATAAACGTTTAAAAAGGATAAAAATATATACATTCGATCTCATGAACTAAAAAATAAGTTCACAAGTTTTATTCGCGAATCGATACACTTCGCATTGGTTATTGTGTTACAAATGCTGTTTCTTATTAGTCACGTACAGAAAACGATTGCTGTAATGTGTATCTTGATGGGAGATTTTTTAAATCTATTCCTATTGGGAAGAAATTGCGATCTTGGAATGTTGATTTTTATCGAAACCGCCATAGTTCATAGTTTTTATTTTTAGCGCTACGTTACTACGTTAAAGTATGTGTAAATAGTTTAGAAAACGTATGCTTATTGCCCTTTGTTTGGAAATAGGAATGATCAGGTTTTAAACAAAAAACTCGCACCAATTTCGGTCCGTTCGTTTAGAAGATAAGATATACGTACACACACCTTAAACTTATAATAGGTACCCTTCTTTTTCGATTGGGGATTGAAATGAATATTAATTAAAATAAAATCATCATTAAATATCACCAATATAATCTAATATTACTAATATGACGAAAGATTGTAAAAATGTTTGTACGAAGTACGTTCAGAAAAAGCTCTAAGGATTTGCATTAAATTTAACACACCAGTAGATCTTTTTATTTTCGAAAATAGCTCTTATGGGACAATGTGTAATTTTTTTAATAGATGGCGTTAGAGTCACAGAGGTGGCACTATGAATTTGCTAGTGTTTTAGGGACTTTTGTATCGAAAAAGGTTTTACACGCTCGCGAAGCCTCTAGTATATCTTAAACATTTCACTCGCTTGTTAATCAAATCTCACGTTTCGAATTTCGGCTCGGTAGTTTAAAAATCGAACATCATAATGCGCTGTTTTCATAACACTAAACATGGTCGGTTTTCCTACATCTATGTTTACATAATCTCATCAAAATGCACGCCTTTCTCCGTTCGTTGACCGCTACAACTCAAGGTCGGCAGATGATTAATTTCAAATTTCGAAACAGAATTTATGAATAGTTTTTTTTTTGTTCCAGACAATATGTCAAAACATTTCAAATGAGTTTGGTTATAATTTTTAATTCGCATAATATACACGATGTTTACAATGTAATTGCTATTGAATGACATTTCTCATTAACAAAAGACGCGTTGGATGTTACAATGTAAACATCAAAACGTTTTGTAAGCCTTTGACGATTAGATGATAAATTATACTCTATTCTTTGAAGCGCTCACTTTTTAACGAAAATATAATTGTATTTACCTTCATAACTTTCCATTTTTACCATAAATTTAAAGAGATTGATCTTTAACACAAAAATTCTCGTCATATCAAAAACAAAAAACTTACCGCCCGCATAATTTCTTTCAAACAATCGATTATAACTCGAGGCACGTTTTCAATTTGATATTCTTCAAAGGATAAATTTTGTTTACTTATTCCTAACTCGTTGAGTTTATCATAATAATCATTATTTTTTTTTATTATTGTACTGTATTCCGTTTACGGGGAAAAGCTTTACAAGCAATGTTTTATTCATGTGTGTTATGTAATGAATATTTTTGGATAATTTTTAGTTCTTGCATCTCATCAAACATTTAATTTATTAATAGTTATTGCATAACTTCCGTGTTAATTTGATTAATATAAAGCAATATCCGATGTTATAAAGTTATATGACCGTCGACCTACGATAAGCTACTTTATAATTGAATGAGAGAAGAAATATTGGAATGTGGCTATGTTCATGATTTCATATTTGAGAAATAGAAGAAATTATTTTTTTAGGCTGCGATGTAGGGGCCATAGTTCATGAGGAAACAAACCGTCACTTTCTGCTGTGCAAGGATTTTGAAACGTAGATAGATACATACTTAATTCTTTATTGAATACCACATAAGTAAAAGAAAAAACATAACTAATTAATTATAGCTAGTGCAACAATAGGCGGTCTTATCGCTAAGAGCAATCTCTTCCGTAGGATGAAATCATTTTTACAGAGAAGTTTGAATTTCAATGAAGTATTTTAGTTAATAAAATTTTAAATTTTGTGGTTTTAAATCAATAAATCGTTTTTAACAAAAATTGTCGCAAAAATCTAACATCCTATTTTTTTAATTTGTTTAAAATGTAAATTTTTTTTTTTATATATAATATCTAACAAGCAGGTTGTAGAATAAAAACCAACCTTAATTCGTATTTCGTATTTGGATTTATTTTATTATAAATTCAACTTCTATTTTTAAATTTACACAGCCTAAACAATTGATATAAATAACAAATTAGTTTTTAGAGTAGAAACTGTAAAATTTAAATATTCCAAATTTGAATCGTTTTGTTACTTTATAATTAAGACAAAGTCAAATGAAAATGACGTTTAAAAACATATCAGTCAAAATTCACCAATTTATCTTACACCAACACTTTCATCAAATGCCCAGTTCGACAGCCAACGTCCACAATGCACGCTCTGTGGGTTTTTGCTTGTTACGCAACCGTCATGCCGACTCAGCGGTCATTATCACATCATTCGACAAGCAATTTCGGCTTTCCATCCTGTTAATTGTATTTTGCCCGACTTAGCAATTGAGACAAGCTATGGATATGACACTTTATCGTTGTTGGAGTATATTAGTAGGACTAAAGAGGTTTCTATCATCAGACACAAAAAAAAATCCGCCACGCTTTGCTTCTTTAGCTTTCTATTTATTACTAGCTTTTGACTATGGTAAAAAAGCTCCGCCTGTGTGAAAAAGTTTTCCGGGATAAAAGCCTATAGCTCCAGGAGTAATATAGCTTCCTATTTGTGTAAAAATTCTCAAAATCGGTTCAGGAGTTCTTTTTTAGAAGGAAATTAGTGCGTTAAAACAATCTTCAGCTTTATATATTAGAATAGATTAAAGACTTAAAAAGAGGTTATTACGAAGAGTTTTTATAATTAATAAATAAGCCTTAATGTTCGGTTTCCTTAGCCTGCTACTTATATGTAGCGCCACAAAGGTCGTTAACTTGCAGGTTAAACATACCTTATTATCTAATCTAACTAATTATGGTAAGGAAATTAAAGTCGTTAATTTTATTAAATTGTAACATCGGCTTTATGCCATGTAGACAATATAGGAATGAAAAGAGTACCCTACCTTAAAACGAGATAAAATGTTACGTAAAGTAACACACACTCACAACTTTTATCACCTAAGGAGTAGACAGAGACGCGACTGGTGTATTTACTTTCCGTCGTGTGTATTCCGTCCCATTATATGATAGGGGGCGAGCCTATCACCATATCGGGTACAAATTGCAGACTCCGTGAAGATACTGAGTAGAAAAGCCTAATATCACTTTGCCCGACCTAAGGATCGAACCCGAGACCTCAGCACAACTTCACCACCGAGACAGTCCAGTAATAACAATGCAAAGTAGGAAAACATTAAACCTAAACACACTAACCGTCATCTTATACTAATAATCATTATTAGTGTTTTGTTCAAAATCAATTTTCACCTTCTTTCTTGAATTATAAAGAAATTTAATTCGATAATACAGCACAAATTTTATTATTCAAAATGAATAATTTATTAAAGTTTAATCCATGTCAGAAAGTTCGAGAAAATTTCTAAAATATTCCTTAAACAATGAAAAAATGTTATCTTATTGCCTTATGCAACGTATAAACTTGCGACACAAAACATACTTAGTGGGCCGTAACTGATAAAGAATAAAAAAGTAAAGGCATCTAATTATAAGCAAATCACCTTGTATAAGCTAGGTGTGTCCGTTCTAGTGTCTTCTAATTTTAAATATTGCGTATTAAAAGTTCTAGAACGTTGAGGTAAAAAATATAAAACTGTATATTTAATTAAGCGGTGACACGAAGATAGACCAAAGATTCTATTTGGATACGTTTAAAAATAAATATAAAATAAAATCAATACACTTCGTTTAAAATATGAAAAATATAAAATTAAAATGCGTAAGTAATCAAAATACTAATTTAAATATTACGTTCGAAAATTAATAAATATTCTGTAAATATTTTAGTTTTTTGTCGGCAGGTGTGTTTTGTGAAAACTTTTACTGAATTAAAAGTGTATTGTGACAGCATAAAATTTAAATTTCGAACACATGTGACTATTATGACATAAGAATATTTAAGTTAGTGGACATTCAGTGATCGAAAACGAAATCGACTGTCACATTCAATATATCTGTAATATCGTACATATGTTTTATTTACTGTACTTCTATATAAACTGTTATTATGCCAAATCTTACACTCCTCAATGCTCACAATACGCTTAAAATAAACAAAGTTTTTTCTTGATATATAAATAGATTACGTTTAAACATCTAAGAATTTAATAGAAGTAAAATCGTAAAATAAACATAAAGATGGCGAAATATAAATTGCTTCCTTTAAATGTAAAATAGTAATTATAACCGATATTAAAACCAACTTTCTATTAAAACACATAGTATCCATAAACATAATATTTTGCTTTCAATTTTATAATAGAGTAAATGTAAGGTTATGAAGTTTCCATCTCGCAGCTTTTCACCGTACCATAAACAGAGAGCGGTGAAATTTTTCTTCCGAGTGACAGCCTCTATTACTCTGCAGTTTTCAATGTGTTATAACCGTGAGTCATTGTTACGTAATCAAACTGTTGACATTTTAACCAGCTCTGTTAGAATAACGTGTTTTTAAATTCAGTGACTCAGGTAAACATTAATGCAGTTTTTAGGATGTACAAACTATAATGAGTAAATCCTTATATGATTTGATATATCGCTGGCTCACTATTACAAGGTCCTTTAATTTTTGCTTATGTTGAAAAAAAATATTTAACATTTTTAGGTTGGTAAAAATTTTAAAAGAATAATCACGGTTTTCGCTTTATTTATCTTTCAGGATTATTATTTTACTGAAGAAACATGAAATCATATGATACCTATATAATTCAATTTGTGCAAAAATACAATTAAAAACCTTGTAATAGTGAACCAATGATATATCAGATCACATTTTTATATACAATCTAAGCTTTATAAGAATACTCAAATTGTTATAAATCACTTTCCATAGTTTGCTAACGTTGCTATTATTATATATAAATATACTGTAAATACATTGAAATAAATTATATTATTATATTCATATAAATTATATTATTATTTTCTCCCGACGTTTCGAAGACTTTGCAGCCTTCATGGTCACGGGGGGGACTGAGGTGTTGTTCATCCGTAAAGTCAAAGTTACAATATCTACCTACATTTTTCAAATATACAACTTTTTAAAATTTAGCTGTTGACGATAAAATCTGTAAAAGAGCTTTATTTCAATATCTAAAATTCGCGTAAACATAAGAAATCATTGTGTAAATATATTGTTTTAAAACTAAAAGATGGCCCTTAAAATCGTGATTGCGGCTCGCAGTCTCGCCCGTGGGGCTCCCGAGCGCGCCGGTTAGACGAGCTCCGGCGCAAGAATGCAGTGCCCGGCCCGAGCTTTCGAAATAACAACTGTTGCAATGATTCTGTGTACGACAATTAACATGCTAAATGCTGGGTTTTGTGTGTGTATTATTTCACTTATACATAATAAAAATATAATATCAGCCCTGTGTTACTGTACCACTACTAGGCACAGGCATCTTCTACTACTGAAAGGGATTAAGCCTAAGCCCACTACGCTGGTGTAGTTCGGATTGATAGACTTCACACACCCTCAAAATTTCTATTCAGAACTTCTCGGATATGCATACTTATACATAGATTTCTATATATTATATCACTCATATAAAAGTATGGTATTGCTTACTCTACATTGTAAACAGAAGATATTTAAGTGGTTACCAAACTTCTTGCAATTAGCAATTGTTTGATTCTGTATGTGCTGTCACAATAGACATGTTGAATGTTAGATTTGTATGAATGTGCTATTTCACTTATATAGAAATATGACATTACGACAATTTATACAAAGGTAACAATACTTTTATTCAATGAATCTGTTGTAATTTTTATCATAGTTAATTTATGGACACACAATATATTTTCCAATCGCAATCCATGTTGAAATAACTTTAATAAGCATCAAATGAAGGTGTACTTTAAATAACTAGAAATTAGATTTAAAATAGCATAATAAAAGTATGAATAGGCGCAAGACGTGATCACCTGCAACGGACACATTGGAGAATTTAAAACACAATCAAAATTCAATGCCAAGCTTAACAATAGCAATAAATCATTGCAATAATTTTATAACAAGTACAATCACGATTCCGCTTTACGTGTCTTCCAGAGTTTTTTTTTTAAATATTCCTATAAATGTAGACAAAGGAAGCATGATGCAGCCGGAATTAGACTGGCTTGTAGTAAATTGTTCTTTATTTGAAAAGTCATAATAGAGAAATACGCAAATCAATTATTTAATTAGCAACTATAGTACGTATTTCTCGAGTGTCATTAATTTTACTGTTACTCGTACTTCATACAAACGTCAGGTTACGTTTTGAACATCCGGAAAAGCACGAAATTGCTCATTGAAACATTTTTGTATGAAAGCACTTCACACGTTACAGTTTACGTTCAAACTCGGTTTCACATTTACAATTTATGTTCTTTAGAAGACGCTTCAAGATTTTTACTCCACTTTGCTCATGCGAGTTACTTAGCACTTTTAAAAGTAACTTCACCGGCAATGGTGTATATCCGAAACAGCCTTATCGAAACAAACTAGTTCAGAATTAGTGTTTCTTAATTCCAACATAATCTTAAACTTCAATTTATTTGAAATTAAAACTGAACTGTATAATTAAGTCGTAAATCATTAAGCATTTAAGTTGAAACGCGTCTTCATAATCACCAGTTGAGCATACGTGTGTTTAGATGCCGCATTTTTGCACCACAGAGAAACCAGTAGATAATTTAGAAACAGGATTTAGTTATTCGCCCAGCATCCGGCCTTCGGCTGAAATTACCTATCCTTAGGGATTATGCTTATTAGATGCCGACTTTTATCGTGCAAAACCATGCTATTATTTCCCTACTAAAACATTAGCTATATAGCCTCATATACATTTGCAATAAACACTTATAATTTATAAAAAAAAACCATCATGAAAGTCAAACCATTAAAAATATATCACTCACCCATTCACTTGTTCTCAGAAGTATCAAACAAAAAAAATACAACTTGATAATTATACGAAAATCCAAATAAATCACACTACAACAAAATGCACACAAGTTTACATCAGTTTTGTCACATACGAAAAGTGTTTTGTGTTATAATTATGTTAATAAAGTTTGAAAGCACTGTTCGCAGAGTGGCATGGGTAAAGCGAGCATTCCGACCGCCTGCCTGCCGCGTACTAACCAAAGCCTCGCGAGCCGACCACTATCTCCCCACACAACTTAAGGTACCTGATAACACATACCGAAGAATCATCTTCATACTCTTTTTAACCATAAAAATAGATTTTTTCGCATGAATATTAGAGTTTAAGTTTTGTTGCAGATTTTATTTTTTATTAAGCCAGCTATGCGGTCGATTGATACAATCATGGCGAAAAGTAAATGGTTCTTAATAAACGACGCAGCGCAAGCGCACTAAGTTAACCTTTTTATCGGGAGCTTTAAGCTCGCCGGTGAGTTAAATAAAGTGGTTTCTAAATATAAACGGGCTATCTAGACACGCCATTGGCAGGTGCGAGCCTACGCGTCTCGCTTTTTTACCAGCGTATCCATATTTTTTTAAAACATTTTGTGTTTTTTGAGGAGACAATTTTATAATTAAAGTTAGTGCGTTTATCGTGGCAGCGCTGTTTACCGAGAAACTGCGCTCGATAGACGACCATATCTACATCTTATCCCGTCGACTACTACTATAAAATGTTAATTAATTTTATTTATTAATATACCTCGGTGGTGTTTTGTTTTCATTTGTACAACGTTAATATGATGTTGTGCGAACAGCTATTTTTTTATTTACTTTATAATAAACCAACTAAGAAACTGTATTCGTTTTTTGAAATGTATGTTTACATTCTAAATTTGAATAAACATTTATTTATTTATTTTTTAAATTATCATACAGCAAAACCAATGGACCATAAAATTTTACGATAGTAACTCATTATATTTTCCAAAATTCTAATTCAATAACATTCTTGTTCAAAAGCTCAGTCATATCAAACTATTGACGTCGTGTGAATTGTGAAAACTGAACGTATAATTCAGAAGTGTATAATAAATAGTTAACAGTAGCAGAACAATTAAAAGCAAACTGCCTCCGCGGTCTCACGCCGATACCGTTATCATGGCGGTTAATGAAAAAGAAGAAATACTGTTTGTGGCGCATGTGCAGAACTTTAGCGAGTTAGTAATAATGGTAAAGTTTTTGTAGAAGGTCAGAATTCGTAAACAATAATGTATTTTAAATGTAAACTTTTTTATTTGCCGTCCGCAATATTTGCCCGCTTTTTTTTTATTTTTTTGAGCGGTGTTTTATAATGGAATCAATAGATATCACCTTATAGCCAGCAATTCGCATAGATCCAGAATATGCGATAATGTCGGATACCGAACAACTCAAACCACAGTCCACAATTCCTGTGGTGTTAACACTTAATACACTCTTTAATTATCCATACACAGAGTTGTGCCTTATGAGTCATTACAAAGTTTTAAAAATCTTAATACTTGTAAGAAAGTTAATTAATAAAAAAATATTTGAATTATTAATATTTAGAATTTAAATAAGAAAAACGCTGACTCTTTTAAATTAACCCTGTGATTAGACATTTTTAAATCACAGTACAATTAGTACACAGAATAAATGTACCACAATTTTCTTTACATTTTAGCACATTAAAAAAAATTCTTCTCGTCCCTATTTAGGTCATTAAGCATTCTTTTTATCCATTACTCCCTTTACGAAAAATCCTTTCTAATCTCTTCATAAGCCTTATCTCTCATCTCAGTGTCATCAACCTTTTAAGTTATCACAGGTCTATCTCACATACTTCTAAATTACGTAACTGCCGTGAGTTAATTCATACATTGTTAATTCTATACATTTTTTTAAATCCCTCATAAGTGGTTTCAAGAAAAATCATTGAGATAAGTCAATTATTATTTAAATGGCAACGTTTAAAAGCCATATGCGGGAACTTCACACTAAATTAAATAAGAATGCAACTGAAAAGACGGAGAATAAAAATAATGATCCATTATTTGGTCATAAGATGAGTAAAACGTGCCGCTATACCATCATATCTTTTAAGTCTAACAATTTAATTTATCTCAGATTAAAATAAATGTAAAAAACAATAACATAAATTTTAACCGCTGAACGATATCTTCAGGTTATTCTTGCTTTTATGTTATAAATGAATATCTATTTTAAAATACGATTTTCGCCAATTTAATTAAGAAAGATAATAAGAAGAAAGTTAAAAAACATTACGTTTTTATAACGTATTTTTTATAATCAAATACCCATTGTATGGCATTGTTTCACAGCGTTTAAAGTTCACGCCACGCGATTAATTATTCAAATTATATCATTACACCTATACATACATACACATTTATAATATATAATAATATTAGCCCTGCATTTACTTATATACTGTCTTACTGCTCGACACAGCCCTCCTTTACTACTGAAAGGGTTTAGGCCTTAGTCCACAACGCTAGTCAAGTACAGATTGACAGAATTCACATAACCTTAAAATTCTTCTAGAGGACTTCTCAGGTATGCAGGTTTCATCACGATGCTCTCCTTCACCAT
The DNA here is from genome assembly GCF_014839805.1 of Manduca sexta. Classification (NCBI taxonomy): domain Eukaryota; kingdom Metazoa; phylum Arthropoda; class Insecta; order Lepidoptera; family Sphingidae; genus Manduca; species Manduca sexta. The sequence continues at coordinate 6,466,159 of NC_051128.1, forward strand.
TAAAGCAAGCGATAATTCACAAAGAATACACATAACTATAGAAAAGTCCGAGGTGTGTGCCCTTGGGTATTGAACCTGCGGACATTCGTTTCAGCAGTCCGTTCCACTCCCAACTAGGAACGCCTCACACATTTATCGTTGAATTAAACTATAAATATATAAATCTTCTATTATGGTAGAATCTAGGTGATAATAACTTATCAAGCGACACATTCTTTAGATGGCTACTGCTTAAAAAAAAACAAAATAGATTGACTTGTCAAAGTAGCGATAGCAACATCCATAATTTTTCTGACAATTTAATAAGCATGATCACTTACCCTCAGGTTACCCACTCACTATCCTGTCTATTATTAAAAACATTATCATTAACCTGTCAAGCGCCAGGTTAATTTGTAAAATAAATTATTTAAGCACGCTAAGCATAATGTGCTATAATTTTGACGTCAACGTTCTTAATTTTGCCAAGCATTACAGAGATATCGTTGGAAAGCGCCGTGACAGTTTCCACGGCACGGTTCGGCTATTGTAATGCCGGCATTGTATGCTGCTTTAATTGTACGTTCGACTAAGTTATCGTTCGTTACGTTTTGTCCATGACTTTGTCGGATGTGAAGGTGTTTTGTTATAACGATTTTATATTTGCTAATTTTATAGTTATGACGCTATCAAGAATGATTTTAAAGACTTAAAGTATCAAATATATTTATATTTTATACAAATAAATTATAGGTATATTGATCTTTTATTTATTTAAGTGCATAACGAGACTAACACGTTCCTGTCATTCTAAGTGCAAGACTATTTCTGCCCACACACTGCACTTTACTCCGCTCAATAATAGCGAATGAGAAATAAATGTTAATTCTCATAATACAGTGCAATTAAACGTCTTTCAAAGCTGAAGGTGTCAACGTTATTTGGCAGCACAAATAACGAAGTCGTACCTACCGACTACGTATCCACACAACTATCAATCTCTTATCAAAGACAAGGGATCTGTCTTATTACCTGATAGATGTATATTCCTTTTAATAAATAAAAAAATACCGAAATGATTTGTGGGTATCTTAGACTTCGCATATGAAACTATTATAATTTGACTAAAAGGTTTTTTATCCCAGCACATCTACGTAAAAAGACAAAACCTGTTTAACGGACTTTTCAAACGGCACGTTTTATATCCTGTATCATATCGCTGGCTTACTATTACAAGGTTCTATGCTATATTTTATATGCAAATTCATATAACACATTATTCTAAGTCTTTTCCAGTAAAAAAAATCAATAATCCCCAAAGATAAGAGTAAACATAGATTTTTGCCTTTTCAAATTATATTTACAAACATGAAAATTTTAAATTTTTGCAACATAAGTAAAAATTAATATAGGAACTTGTGATAGTGAGCCAGCTATATTTTTCCATAATTATTTTATACATATGCTTGCATGTCAAATGTTTATAGATACACATATTACCCACTTCACACTGCTATACTTCTTTTGCGGCTTTTTTCTTTTTGAAAAGGATTCAGATTCTTTAAAAGATGTTGACAAACAGGTGGTCGATTATCAAAACTAAGCCATTTTTACAAAACATGTTTGAAATATTATGTTACACGTACTCTACATTAGAATAGGATAAAGTCAGAAAAAGAATGAGCATCCAGGTGAAAAATTATCAACTTTTTAGATTTTTTTTTTTATTGTTTTGAATGACGTGACGAGCTCGCCTTTTACCTGATGATAAGCGATACGACCGCCCATAAACAGTAGAAACACCATCCAACACCTTGAATTACAAATTATTGTTTGGTATTCCACTGCGCTCGACATCCTGAGACATGAGATGTTAAGTCTTATTATGTCCAGTAGTTACACTGGCTACAATTTCCTTCAAACCGAAACACAACAGTGACTACACATTGCTGCTTGGAGGCCGAAATGGACAATACTGTGGTACCTACCCAGAGGGACTCTCACATATGAGAGACCTACCGCCAATGCAAAAATAATTTAAATATAAGTAATTCAAATAAAAATTAATTTACATTTACTCATCGATCATTCATCCGTTCATACACTAGAGATGTTTTCACTTTCCCTTCAACTCTCTACATCCATATTGGAGTACAAACGCACCGCCTTGCAATTTCCTTGTGATTCAAGTATTGGTCAGCACTTGAATTGACATCGATCGATTACTCGCCGGTCGCTAAACAGACGATCGTTATCGATTCGGATACAGCAAATGTCTGTCTAATGTTAAATAGATACCGTGTTGGTTACTAAGAAATAAAGTGATTGTATGACTACGCATATATACTTATATCTGTATATTAATGTAAGGTCATGCCTTTATGACTAGATGAGACACAGTGCTCTAAAAGTACGCCCTTATTACGTCGACATACCCACGGGATATACACAATAAGTATGTTTTTTTAAACCAAAAACTAACACAAATGTTACGAGTAAAATTTAAAAACTCACGTGGGGTACCACTATAACAATACCAGACAACTCAGGTACTTTTTTCTAACGAGAAATCTCATAGAAATTATAGCCTGGGAATCAAAATTATGAGCGCAAGATTTACAGCTTCAGTAAATAAGATCGAACACATACACACAAACTCACGACCTCATTCTCCAAAAGGGTAGGCAGAGGCGCAACCAATAAACCCACTTTCCATCGTGCGTACTCCGTCCTATAAGATAATAGGTGACGAGGCTATAACCATATCGTGTACAAATTACTGATTCCAGGCTGACACTAAATAAAAAAACCCAATACCACTGTCCTGCCCGGGGATCGAATCCAAGACCCTCAGCATTACAATCGTACCGTAATGCAACAACGTAAGTCAGTTGAGAAAAAGGTGACTGACAAAACATTCACGTCCATTGCAACTTCCATTTAAACTTCGATAGGTGGCGCTATCTCCCTTATTATATTAATCTCGTCCATTATTTGACGACATGACAGAATCATAATTGTTATGTGTCATGACATCAATCAATCGGCAGATTTATGCCATGCTTTTAATCAAGCTAAATTGGGACAAACTATTGCAAAACTTGAAGCTCACTTGCGTCACTAAGGGTCAGTACACAATGAACTTATTAGTTTCAGCGACAAACAATTATCCATTAGGCTTAATAATATTAAAAAATTCTAGAAATTGAATTGTATTTAGGGCGCCACTTGTGCTTTTTCGTCTACGAAAACATTATTAATTAAATTAGTTCAATATTTTACCGCAAAATATCCAGGTATGTATTTTATTTATCATTATTATAAATACTTATGTTTATTGTATTTTGTATTATGAGCCGACTAAAGTACTATTATTTTTCTTTCCTTCTTACGGTACAGTCAAGACTAAATCAAAAGTATTTTTTAATAAATGCATACCGCAGATATTATTAGAAAAGTAATCTTCTGCAATGACATTCCGGTACTACATTAATCACAAGTCACTATTACATGTATCAATTTGCGATTTATCTTGTGGACGAGTCCTTACCGTGGCCGTTCATATTTCTCATTAATTGTCGCAACTGTGACAGTACCTTAATGGTTTTCGGATACACCATCCATCACATTTACTCGAGGCGTTTAAAATTCATATTCCAGTGACAATGTAATAATGTTCTAAATAAATCAGTTATAATGGTATTGGCAAAATTATTGTTTTAATAATATAGTTTATACTATTATTGCAAAGGGTACATACAAGTATAATAGGTTTAGATAAGTGGTGGTAGGTTTCTCATATGTGAGAGTCCGCCTGGGTAGGTACCACCGCAATTTCTATTACTGCCACCAAGCAGCAATGTGCAGTCGCTGTTGTGTTCCAGTTTGAAGGACATTGTAGCCAGTGTAACTACTGGACATAATAAGACTTATCATATCATGTCTCAGGATGGCGAGCGCAGTGGAATACCGCAATACTTTATAATTCAAGGTGTTGGATGGTGTTTCTACAGTTCATGGGCGGTCGTATCGCTTACCATCAGGCGAACGGCGAGCTCGACTCGTCATTCAAAATAATAAAATAAAAAAATAAAGATACATAGACTTTCTCACCTTCACACCCACTAGAACTCCTGTGAGCCAGGATCAACATTGAGAGGCATTTAATAACACCGCGCGATGACGTTCTGTGAGTCTAAGAACACTAATTCGTCGTTATCCCGCAACAAAATCAATCAAATATAAATATAGGGTGGAGTTGGAAATATTCTTTGTCTACTTTCCTCCAAAGCAAAGCGGGAGACCAAATAATGAACTAAGGAGACATTTTAACCTCAAGTACGTTTACGGTTAGAAAAGGCAGTTTAGACGCAATGGATATTCTTTAACACTATTGATACGATTAAATTTTTCACTAATAGGCAGTTAGCTCTCTAGGGAATAAAACAATCGCCTGAGTGCTATGGTCTGCCTTTCAATAATTAGAAAAAAGTTAATAAAGCAAATATTTAAAAAGATCATATTCGAATCTTAGGGCACTGAATTACAATTGCAATTTTTAAATATATTAAAAATCTTTATAATAAAGTATAACCTATAGTATACAGGAACTTTATAGCTTTTTGCATACAAATAGACATTACTCCATAAATATAAACTTACAAAATTACAAACCTTAGTTACCATTATATTCCAAACCTGACTTCATTATAAATTCATAACCCTTGTGGTAATAACCACGCAACACTATCTTTTAGTTGATCTCCGTCACTGTGACAGAACCCTTATCGCTATCTGGTATAGAATCGATCGCTCGCTTGATTTAGCTCTATGTGAGACCATAAATTATGTGGGTGGTACCTTATCATGGATGCCGTGAAACAAACTCTGTTTTCACATACAAAATATTTAATGAGAAAGTTATCGTTATGGAAATATATTAATTTATAATTTGCAAATTTATAAAGTACTCTATACTTGAAGAAATCTTTGTACTCCTTTTTAAGCATTGCGCGCACGGAAATTTTAAATTTGACATGAATAAAGTATAATATAAATATTAATTATTTATTTATTAATAAAACATTTATTTTAATAGTTTGCTTATATATATATTACAAAAGGGAAGCCGGTAAGAATCCGTTTATATTGAGACTTCGTCACTCATAGCTTTTGACACATTTGACAAGTCGCGTGTCAGCCCGCACCTGCATGACGAAATATTGTTTTAGAAAGGCATTTACATATATTTTAATTCAGACTAAACCGAAATGTGCGTTACAATTTTAATTTAACTTTAGTCAATAATTACACAATATATTGGAGTTCCGTAGCTCAAAATAAATTCTTATAGGATCATTTTGTCCGTCTGGCTGTTAAGACCCTTGTTCATAAGAACTCTACTGCTATGATACCTGTGGTAGTAAATTGAAATTTATATCAAATACTCAGGATTTTCTCTTTTAGCTGTGAAAAATTGTAAGTCAAAGCAATCCAAAGATATGACCGTTTATGTTGCGAATTTTATTTTTAATTTTGCGAAATCAAAGTAAAACCTGTAGGGTACTCCATGTTGCCCTAGAACTACGAAATTTAGCAAGAAGCAATGTGTAACAAAAGAAAAAATCTAAAAACCGTATATGTGTACTCTATTAAAAAAATGATATTTATTATTACAAACTTATTGTTTGCGGTTAGTGTAAAAATCGTATCTAGGCATCGAAGGGCAAAGTTAAGTTTGTAAAATTATAACTTATATTTAGCTACCTTACCTACAAACTGGTACGAAAACCTTAATGTGCGGTTCCAACTCGCACTTGTCCGGTTTTAATTATGTAATGTAAAAAATCTTACATATTTACATTCACGCATAATAGTATTTTATGTAATAGCAAGCAACAGTATGCAAGATCTGCAGCGCTCCAGTTTGAAGGACATTGACAGTAACATTACTAAGCAATAACATCTTATATTTCAGGGGCCTTATTCTCTACACGTTATTTTGACAGTGCGTAACAAGCACGTAACACAACGCATCATGTTTAAGACTATAGAAATTTGGCTTACAGAATAATATTCCACGCACATTTCTCGAAGATAACATGACACGGCCGCGTTACGCGTTTACAGTATCATACAGAATAAGGGCCCTGGATGACGAGCGAAAGACAGCGTCGTGTATACAGGACTTTCCGGACGATCAACACCTCAGTCCTCCCCGCGACCATGAAGGTGCGATCTTCAAAACGACGCAAAAAAAATATTATATCAATAAACGCAATAAAATCCGAAAAATTGTTTTATTTAAATGTTCTATGATTCATAGACACTCGTGAAGTTTATCTTCAAGCGAGCAAATCGTTCCTCCCGCTATTTAGGTATAAAACTTTAAACATAGGTACCTACCACAATCATATCAACAAATTACAGATATATCCATCGGTGAAATGAACACGTGCAATGCCCGTCGCATAGGATTATCTCAAGGTATTGTGTATCACGCGGAATGTCTTGCCGACCGCGGAGGAACTGCATATCTCACATTCATTCAAGGCAACTTATTAAATGCAGAAGAAAAATCATATTTGTAAAGGCCAAAGTAGGTAACACGTCGGGACTTAGGACTTTAAAGATCGAAAATTAAAGGCTCATTGTAGTGGAAGTTGTCAAATCGTGGGTATATCTACAAGAAAAACATTTTGTACTGTCCCACTGTTGGAAATAGACATTGGAGACTCTCAAATTTTTTGAATATTCCTAATTGTGCAAGTTTTATGATTTAGTTTTTAATTAAAAATAGTAGGTATACTAACTATTTTTTATTAGACTGTATTTGCCACATAGTAATATGTTTTAAATACAGTCATAATGTTAAAAGAAGGTATTAAATGTTTTTTTATAATATTTACTTCTAACATTATTCTATTAATAGATTGTATTTTACGATGTTTGCTAAACGTAAACTACACATAATCATATGCATTAAGGTACTTTTATATCTACCAAGACCATAAAAAATCTCTATCGCATATTTAATTTGCGCAATATATTAAGTATAATTGCTGTTAATAAATATTTTTGCTATATTTAATATTGTTATAAATGAATACAATCCGAGTAACGCGTGTTAAATCAAATATGCCCACATAATGAATGAATTAAGATAATATAGTTTCCAAGAAATTCCTGACAAACATCGACACGAATACCACGCAAGTTCATTAAACCTGTAAGACAGAACAAGCACAAAATCGTGAACCAAAATTTGCATAACGTTAAAAATGTAACCAAAATGAGACGATATGGTACTATCCTTATAAGCCATCTCGATCTTGCGACCCCGAAAAAGCCAAAATAGCATATCTGATGCCTTAAAAATGTATAATCCTGAGATATATTTGCACCTTACTAGCTTGTTGACGTTAATACTTCGGGGTACCCAGCGTCGCAACATCCAATACGATATCTTGCAATCCGACCACTGAGCATATAATAACTTTAACTGAATAGATAATAAATATTTCACTGCGATCTCTTAAGAATGGATTTGCATCGAAACTGCCAATTTGTTTCTCACGCTTGGAATTGTGAAATGCATCATCTTTAGACCCTAGTGGCTAGTAAAGGGTCAGAATTGGCTGTAAAATTAATTCTTTGTTTTTTGTTATAGTGCGGTAGGACTGTATATTTTATTTATAAATATATTTTATCCCGAGGCGACGTATTTACGATTGTTACTTTTTTTTTAATACGTACATGACAAAATGACCCCACTGTACCTGATGGTAAGTAGAGTGACGTCCAATATAATGCCTATTGACGAGAGATGATTACCCATTGGTAGTCGACATAATTATGCCGGCCGGTTGGAACTGAATGTGCACAGGCTGATCCCGGAACGCGACACACTATGGCGGGTTTTAAGACCTTTAGTACGATGGTTGCTATCCGGATATAAAATATATCCAACTACCAGCAAACTTACTACTGCTACCACTCGCAGAAATTAACCAGTTTCAAAATTTCATATTTTAAAATAAAAAAAAAATCTCGACCACGTTATTCAATAAAATGAATAAAATATGATACCGACAAAAACAAGTATTTTCGATATGTAATAAATTACTTAAATATTGAGTAACGATGTAAAATTAACAAATCTTCAAATACCGGTATTGTTTCACAAACAATAGGGGACCGGCCTATGCTTGATTTTGTACATTACTCTATATGTAATGGTTAATAATACGAAAAAGAAGCACTCCTGCGAAAATTGCATCACAATTGGTTAAAAAATGAGCGAGTAATTCATATTTAAAATATTGTAACGTACAGAAGTGGGCGCGATGTGGGGATATCGCTTCATCTCTTTTTTTCGCACGCGTCGTAATTCCCGGTGACGTCACATGTGGATATTTCGTCTCTTTTCTGTTTCTTGTTAATTACCCCTTCCACCGAAATTCAAAGACTTATAACTTGTTGATTTTTTGCCGGATTTTAATAATTCCTTCTGTGTTATAATTTATATTATGTAAATATTTGATAATAGTAAAGAACAAAAATAAGTCCGGTACCCTATTCGTCTCGATGGTTTCCTAACACAGTGCAATAAAACCTCTACTATAATTGCCTTAAAACGAACTTCCATATACACATATTATGCATCTGCACATATTATGCATCTACTCATATTATGCATCTACATACCTATGAATCGTTTTTTCGCCATTTTAGAGCAGGCCGACATACGCACCTAAATCACGAATAACAATACTAATTACAATAATTAAATCCAATAAATACATACAAAAAAGACATTTCGATTTGATTCATTAAGTAAAACTGAGGAGTTTTATTTAAATTAAAAACGTTATATAAAGGACTATTACAAAAAAATCTCCGAAAATCTTTATTATTCTTCGTCTAATACCGTATTTACATGTACTTTTTTACCGATCAAATAAAATAAACTAAACACTAATTTAAACCATAATAATTGCCTACAAGCAATTGCAATTTCCCTGAATCTGCTCATTAAGACTCGAGGCACATTTGCGTACTAGTCGGTGAATAAAAACTGTTAATTATTGAGCACCCCGACATTAGTTTTATGAAGATAGCCAGTTAAACTTACGTCACTTTACGAGCCATGCGTGGTTCGTTTTATTGCAATTGGTGGTAACGTGGGGCCTTTAATGCGTAGGTCAGATACAGGCCGATACAAAGCTTTGGGTTTTGTTTTGAGTGAGCAAATATGTCATAAAATATATAAAAGTTTACTTTAAAAAGTCAAATGTGAAATGTTTAAAAAGTCAAAATTTCACCCTTCGCCACTGCTTTATAGCATCAGGTTTTGTCCGCCCGTCGGTATTAAATGTATATCAAACACTTGGAATTTTGGTCTCTTTCAGCAGTAAAAAAATTAAATTTATAAGTCAACGCGATCGCGAGCGCGCGATATGATCGTTTATGTTGCATATTCTGCGATTTCAGAAGGGAATCAATACCTATAAAGTACTTCCCGTCGATCTAGAATCAATAAAATGACTGCACCAAATTCGAAAAAATAGTCTCAAAATACAATCTTCGTAACAAAGCTTTGAAGTATTTTCAATAAGTTTTCCGGAATCAAAATCTTCATTTGTGTGTTCCGGAATCTGTGTATATGGTTCCAAACAGCCTGGTATAATGTCTGGCGAGGGTTAATCATCTGTCGTCAGTCGACACACTAACTAAACCCTACTCCACTTACCAATAGGTTCAGTGGGGTCACTTAGCCGTGCCCGAAAAAACCTTTCAAAGAAACACCTTACAAAACGATACTATATGCTTCCGAAATTTTTATATTTATTTGCATATTAGACGTACAATAATTGTAACATTTTCATGCGAATGCAAATTTAAGGGCGTTATTTTAAGAACAATTATCTATTAATATAAAAATAGGATAACAAAAGTATTACATATTGACATTTTTAATTATTTGCTTAATAGTACATACGGTAATTGCTGTTGTTACATTTTTATATGCTTGCAAATTTTAGGGCGCTATTTTAATAACAATGATCTATAAATATAAAAATAGAATCACAAAAGGATTACGTATTGACATATTTACTTAAATACCTCTATCTATCTACAATGTATGTAATAAAGCCTACTGTATGTCTCTCGTAAGCGTCGTCTGGTCAAGGCTCAACAAATCTTTCTTCCGGTTCACGCTGTAATTAACTATTGAAATATAATTGATCAACTCCTTGGTACCTTGACTTGAGTTACTTAAACGCTGCACGCAACATCTTCCCGAGTTATAAAATTTACTTACTTTAATCTCATAGGTGTTACTGTAGTGCGGAATTAGTTTCTATTGTTTCTGAATATGATCAGTATGCCCACTACGCAGTGATCGTATTGCCTTTATTCTCTGGAGATTCTTGGATACCGGAATATCATTATTAAATATCAAAGTGGGTATTTTGGGCTTTGTCATTTTAGGGGATGTTGCCATTGACAATCAACGCTTGCTTTAGATTGGTAAATTTCTCTTATAGACATCACAGACATACATCACGCCCGAACAGGTAGACAGAAGTGCTAATGAAGTGGGCATCCACTTTTCGCATTGTGTGTTTCGTCCTAAGATGGGATGGGTTGAGCCAACGCGATATCGGTCACAAATACCAGACTCCAGGCTGATATTTACAAAAACCCAAAATTACTTTGCCCGACCTGGGATTCGAATCCGGAACCTCAGAGCGGAATAAAACCGAATAGAACTAGGCTACCAAAGCAGTCTTATCATTAGGTTAAATAAAAACAAATCAACCATCTCTTGTTGGCCAACGTGACGGAAAGGCCTAAGCACGTAAAAAATCAATATTAGTGAGAGATTCGTATCCAACAATGAGATAGTGTATACAATTATGGACCTTATCTGCGAATGATGACATCATGGACCACCATGGGAAGTCGCAGAAAAGTCCTGGCAATCATTAATACTTAAAATAAAGAAACAAATTTCTCCGAATTCGATAGCAAGTGTCTAATTATGAATAATTGTCTGAGCCCCGGCCAATACCCTTGATATATCTCTTATTATACCATCGGAATAAATCACAAAATTGCATCGAGCACGCGAGCTGTCGATTCATATTTTTTTACATTTTCACATGCATGGAACAAGTGACTTCCAAGTTAGTAGAAATCAACTTAATGTTTAAAACAGGAACAAGTGCCAGTGGACTTGCGCTCCAAAGTTTCCATACAGTTATATTAGAGCTATGTAAGAATATATTTAAGTGCAAAATTAACAAACTTAACTTTGCCGTTCGATCCCCAGATTCGGTTATTGCACCAACCGCAAACAATAAGTTTGTAATAGTAAATTCGCATATTTTTGTTATTAATATACATATTTACGATTTTCAGTTGTTTTCTTTACAAATGCAACATTAACGATCATATCGCGCGCTCGCGATCGCGTTGACTTTAATTTTTTTACTGCTGAAAGAGACCAAAATTCCAAGTGTTTGATATAAATTTAATACCGTCAGACGGACAAAACGTGATGCTATAAGGGTCGTTTTGAAGTACGAAACCCTAATAAGTAAACCAGAATTACGTACTTTCAAAAAATATTAATTCCAACAAATAATAGGATCAAAAGGACACTTTATATGGAAATGAATTATAAAAATATGAAATAATTAAGGTACGTTAAAAATATTATACATGCAGAGCTTAATGGTAAATAAATTACCCTAAATAATAATGCAACATAAACATACATTCATATTGTCTTCACTCCTGCAACAGCTTTCAAAGTATAAACAATATCACATACACAAGATGTGTTTAATAAAACAACTGCAGTAAGCAAAACGAAAGTAAAATCAAAATATCATTACATTTTATATTAATTTAATTCAATTTAAAGTTCAAGAACCAAAACTCACAGAAAACAGTAATATAAATCATCAGAACAAACGTGTAGTAGGAATTAATTAATACTGTTAATAAAATCATTAATCCAATTCGCAATTAATCATATTGCTGGCAATTTAACAGCAGTAAATTAGCTTCGAATGAAAGCGCGGGACGAATGCCACACCGCAATCCGTTTTAATATTTGCAGAAATATGACTGAATAATTCCATCATGAGTTACGCTTCACCGATTTAATTAAACTTAATCAAAACAACGCATGAATTTAATGAAATGGACTAATAAATATAAATCTGTTCATACTTCGCAAACGTAATTAACTTTAACGATACATTGTAAGGAACTATCGACAGTTATGATTTATCTATAAAATGGACGTTAAACATTCCCTTTTGTTCGTAAATGTCAAGGTCCGTGTGGTAGATTTGTAAAAAAAAGCATTGATAATTGAAAACAATACGGCCGCTGTGAACAAAGATCTACAAACAAGGAATAGGGTCAGCAAAACAACCAAGTGTTTCAAATACACGTCAACCTTTCTTGATACTAATAAACAAACCAATATAGTATTCATTAACTCGTATCAAAAATATTAAGGCCATCTGGAACCTAAATGCATCAAGCCGTTTAAATGCATAATAAAAAATCAAAATGATGCATTCTTTAAAGCACATGCTGGCTGTACCGCGTTCTAAAAACAATCATGCTGATTACGAGTAATAAATCAACTGCCTTCTATAACCGAGTTGCTAACTCAACAGATTTTTCGTTTGCATTACAACACATTGAATTATTTGAATAAGTCCTTCAAACGTACGCAAAAGTGCAATCAAACTGCTTTCCATTCTCGAAGCGAACTTAGTGAAAACTGCTCTCAATATTGATTACTCAATTTACATCTAAAGTAAAATATAGCTTTTTCAATAGAAAATGTTCCATTACATTTAATATGCAAACATAGATTACATGGCAACACATAAATGTTAATTTACAAACCAGAGCGACTGCGCATACGACATTCATAATAATCTTTGACAATGAACAGCTCTTACAAGAAGAGATAATTTTTCCTTACATCACCTCGCAAGGCTATATCTAAGATTGGATCGGTGGGTGATCACATGAATTCTTGGGCACACCGCGCAAGTCTTGTAGATGTTATCTAAACATCTTAAATTATTGTCCCGCGATCGGCTACCTTGGCTCTCATCTAGCCTATAATCGCAGAGGTGGATGGAAACTGGATGAGGCAATCGGCAACAGACGGCGTTAAATGCCGATAACTGCCTGTTCAAAACTACAAGTTTGTAAATATGAATCGTGGCGTGAAACACACCAACGTAAAGAATATTGCGTCCGCATTTGATTTTAACAATTTCTTATGACAACTATCTGCATGAATTCATTAAGGGATTGCAATAGGAAGTTAGTTCATTTGCATAATGCGAGTCCCGTTTAATTTTCTTGTAACGTATAACATTTCCTCCATAAATTATGCTATAAGAAACATTGCAAACATAATGTTAGAGATAAACATAAACAGTCTTACTTATAAAAACTTCACAAAGCTATGCTTAGTCAAAACACAAATTTACTCGAATAGCTGTCAGTCAAAATCTGCCATCTTGCCTCTTAATAAGGTTTAAACTAGGAAACCGGTGATGTTTTTGACAGCTATTTAAGCAATTCTTAAACCATTCTTAACGCTCAAACAAGTTTATAAGTAAGACTGAAGATTTTTTAATATATTTGCAAATTCTGTCTACAACATTGAAATATTTATTTTGATAGAAACAAACATCCGAAGATGACATCGCTCTGTGACATCATTTATAAATATAATAACATGTAATTTTTCCGACCATAAACCGGCCGTATCCAAGAAATTTCGCAGCGTATTGCAAATGTGAAGCCCATATTTTGTGGTTTTATTGCTAGCCGCGTTGAAAGCGCGCCGGGCACTCCTACTAATACTCGGCGTAAGGTCAAATTACTAGCTGGGGCTACAAAGCAGAGTGCTTAGGTAGGCGCTACTCAAATTGCTTCAAATAAAAAAATAGGTTTAGTACGGTCAAGTGTTTTCAATCGACTTGTATCGAAGAAGCGTAAACGTTATCTGTTAAAATGGAATTCTCAGCTCGTTTGTTTTGCTCGTTTTGCACACGTCTGTGTATAATGTTTGTGAATGTTGATTCTGAATTGGTTTTGATACTTACTGTTGCATTAGTCATTCATGAACTGCAGTGTGTACGCTTTAACCGATTACATTATAATGGAAGCATAATAATACTTGGAATGCAAAAAAATAATAAGGATACTGGATAAGCATAATGTTTTAGAATCAGTACAAATAAGAGGAATATGCTCACAATTTTACACACATTCTCGCCTTTTTCCCGAAGTGGTAGTTAAAGGCGGAACAGGTACCCACTTTCCGCCGTGTATTCCGACCCATGATGTGATAGGGACGAGACTATCGCCATATCGGGTACAAATTCCAGACTCCTAACTGGTACTGAGTAGAAAACTCTAATATCACTTCGCCCAACCTGGGGATCAAACCGGAGATCTCAGCACTCCAATCGTACCCTAATACAACTACGCTACTGGCACAGTCTCACAATATTCTTATTGAAAACGTCAATATTTCACGCCTTTACCATTTAAATGACAAGACAATCACATTAATTCGAGTGAATCCCATCGGCTACAAATGACGTAATTAGCCAAGCCCATCTGACTTCGACCGGTGTCGAGTCCCGGGTCGTAAAATGTCAAGAGTTGTGGAGGCTCGCGAGGCAAGCGACAGCTAAACGGGCCAATGGACACAAATGGGCGAACACTTTCGTTGAGCCATCACTTTCTGTGAGGCAACTTATGGCCTTCGATGTGTGGAAGTATTTGGGTCGATTTCGGAGAGCAATGCTCCGATGCCGACAAAGTATGTTCATTGCATGCGATGCGGATGGGCATCTTGATTAAGTAATCTGTTTAATGTTTAAATGCTGTTGTATCGACGTAAATAATTATAGGTGTTCAATGTTTTTTCCGTTATGTTAAGTTTGTTTTCCGTTGCGTGAAGTATCTAAGGAAGTGAAGTAAATTGGTGGACTAATTCATATTGCATATGAACATCACTTCCCGTAAGCAGCTAAAGTTCGATTTATACATACGTAAGTATATAAAGGAATATATATAAAGGAGTATATATGCTTTGCTCTGCGGCAGGCACAAGACAGGGTGGAGTGGAAGCAGATCATCAGCGCCATCATTAAGGTTTACCAAAGCGGGCACGACCTTCAGACATGAACAAATCGACATGGAAGATATAAAGGAAATACATTTCCTTACGTTAGAAATGTAAATATTAATAATTATTATAATGCATATTCTCTATTTGTGAATTGTACCTCATTCACTATTTAAAACAACATTTATGATAAAACAATGTCACGGTATAATGCAACCTTAACAAAAATATATTACAACGGGTAGTTACACAAAACATTCATATCATTCTAAAATTAGAAACCTAACCTAACATTAATAATAATCCAATGAAACTAAACAATTCAAACACAATTCGCGCGTGATTACAGACCCCAATAACTTAATACGAACTCTTAACTATCAATTATAGCGAACATAAAGACGATATTTTACAGCGCTGCAGCTAAGCCTAGCTAACGAACGAAATCCAAACAGCACTGTACAAGTCATAAATCTCATAATTCACGTTACTACACAAATAACTCGACCATTTTAGCGAGCACAAGTGCAGTTTGCACGGGGTATTGCAACACGCGCGGGGGTCATGGTGCAACCGACAGCCGAGTCAACGACAGAGCACAAAGCGCTGCAGCCGCTGTAAGCTGTTTGCGAAATGTCGACGCATCCAAATGGTTTTTCTATTTTTTAGAATTCTATTTGGTTTTAAATTTGATTTTTTTTTTAATAAACTAGACTCAAAAATAATATTTGCGGGGTTTTACATGATGACTTCTTACCTATACGCAAATGTTAGAAATTAAAATGAAACTAAAACACCCCAGTTCCCCGTGGCCATGAAGTCTTCGAAAAGTTGGGAGAAAAGTATAATACAAAAAAACCGCGATAAAATCCGATAAAATACTTTATATCAATAAATTTACATGATTTTTCATTAAGTATCTAAAATTTATTTTGCTTATAGATCATTATATCTATTAAATGCTAAGCCTAAAGATTAAAAAAATATTCATAAATAACATATTATAAAAATAATTGCAATTTAATATTATCACAGTAAGTAATTCAAATTACGTTATTTTAAGGCTAAAACATGTTAATCACGTAATCGCTAATATAATCAAAAATAATTATTTTAATTACTTAGTACTAAAAACAACAACAAGAAT
Organism: Manduca sexta; assembly: GCF_014839805.1. Classification (NCBI taxonomy): domain Eukaryota; kingdom Metazoa; phylum Arthropoda; class Insecta; order Lepidoptera; family Sphingidae; genus Manduca; species Manduca sexta. The sequence goes on from NC_051128.1 coordinate 6,482,478, forward strand.
GCATTTACGACATATATCGACATCAAAGCACACACATATAGGCATACATAGTACATTCAACGAACACAAAATAAAAACCACTTTTAGTTTCAAACAATTTACGTCGGCACATAAATAAATCCGCAAACGCAGCGCTTTGAGGTGTAGAACATTTTACAAGGGATGTGGGCGCGGCGCCCGCGGCGACCTATCTCACTGAACAAATTATAATTTCAAAATCCCCATCGATTTATGTGGACTCTCATCTCTGAAGCTGCTCCATTTTGCCTCTCACGTATTACTATTGTTTCTCGATTGTTACAAATGTTGATTGTTGGCAGGACTGACTAGATTTTGTAGATAGTATTGGGTTATTGGAATATGTATTGTAGAAGAATATTTGTAAAAATGACTTGAAATACTACGGTTCCTAGAAGGTATGTCATAAAACAGCTTGAAAAATTATAGAGTTAAGTAATTTCAAAAAAATAAAATTTACTACTTATATAAAATATGTATTATGATAATGCCAATTGCCGAAAGGGCACGAACATAAAGCAATATGTGAAGGGAACTGATATGTTTGCTAATTAAATATTAAACTCAAATAAAATAGGTTAAATAAAGATCTCAATTAGTATATAATTCTACATCTTAAACGAAGATATTTATAAATATAGCAACGTCATAAGTACTCTGACATTTACCAAAAGAGTATAAAACCATAAAATAAATATCTAGATTCTTCTAGCATTATTTATTTACGATTTCGTTATTTTCGCGCCATTCACGCAACAAAATATCGATGACATGTTCTCGATCGTTCGCGTACAAATCCCATTAATATATAATCGCTTTAACTTTACTTCAAAGAGATCGCGATTTATTCGCATAGTACAGAATTCTTTAAGTAGACAATAAAAAGAAAACATAACCTTCATAACTTGTTATTAACAATATACGCGTTACAAAATCGCATAAAAATAAAGAGATCCCAAGCCCCGAGGTGATCGTGAATCATTGGTAAACATTTAAATATCTTATTATTCGGAAAGGGCGAGTCTAGCGGCGCATGTTTTAATTTTAAGGCTTAAATTTTGTAATTTATGTTTTAAATATAATGCTTTATGAATTTGTAATTCGCTACTTTGACGTAGTATGTTGGGGTAAGTGCAAATGACGGTGATAACCGCCAATTCATAATTATTTCTAATTCTGACATTTGTTAACACGGATATCACATAATTGTTTCTGAAATAAAATTATTTTACAAATTTCGTCGCAATTTTTTATATTATAATTTTTTCCCGACGTTTAAAAGACTTTGCAGAGTTCATGGTCATGGGGGACTGAGGGGTTAGGTCGTCCGAAAAGTCAAAGTTACAACATCTACCTACATTTTACAATTATACATTTTTGTTTCTTTTTTAGCTATGGATAGTCCGATCTGACAACACAGCTTATGCGTTATTTAGATGTTCACAAATCAATAGATACTAAAGTTACAATTATAGAAGCAATCATTTTGAATCAACGGTCTGGCCCCTGATTCTAATTTACCCGAAAATACTAAAATCATACTTTACGTCGTTTAAATCACTATTCGTAACATTTTAAAATAAAGAAACATTAAGTATTCCACATTAAAATGTCGATGCTTGGAACTGGTGGTAGGTACCATACGGAGTTTATACCATGAGGCATTTAATTTTACCCACCGTTCCGTATAGGCATTGTTTAAAACTTGATATAGCGGTATTTAGCTTAATATACGTTGAACTCGATGTAACTCAGTACGGTTTTAATCTGAACCTTATTTATTCGTAAAACTGTATAGAATGCTTTATTCTAGATGTCATTTAGACCACTGGCGAAATCTCTCCGAATGACGGCGAATAAGTATGAGTGTGAATTATGAGTAATAAATACATTGTTAACACTCGTTTTCGAGACTATTCCACTGCACTAGGAAAATATCTAAATCATGGATGAAATATAAAAAAAAAACATATTTTGAATATCGAACAATTTCAATTTCACGTGACTGGTTAATAAAACTGCACATCGGTCTAGTACAATACAATTTCAAAGCATTCATTACAATCAACAATTCCTCAATTGATTAGGTCAAATCTGTCAGAGCTAAATGTATTATTAAATAATATAACAAACGTACTCGTGACTAAGCGCGATCATTAAATAAAATTTAAACCGCCTAACCCCTAGTTAGTTGGCTATTTAAATTCTAATCCATTGGTAACGATAGTTCGTTCTAATTGGTATCATGTTTGCCTTCAGCGGATTCCATCATGACCTCGACGCGGAACTCACCCAACAGAGCACTAAATACACAATAAGCTATGGATTGGCACCAACTGGATGCATTTTAATGGTATTCTTACACCTTAATTCACACTAGTAAAATTGTCTACTTAAGAAACAGTATTTAAATACTAAGAAGTGTTTTCGGTGATATTAACTTCAACAGCTAAAATGACCTCAAAATATCTATAAATATGTAAAATATACATCATATTTTACGTATTCATGAACCAAAACATTAAATTAACCATCACCGTTCGTTTAACAAATTAGTTTAAACTCAACGATGCTAAACAAATGTTTGATCAGCTTAAATTTGAAATACAGTAACGAAGCAAAATAATTCATTCATAATCATCTGACAGGGAATTTAACGTATTCATTTGATAGTTAAATGGGTTATTACAATCTCATTAATATAAATAAGCAGTCGTTGAAATAATCACCATATATTTAGTTTGTAATAAACCACTTGAGTATCTATAAAAATATATTATTGAATATAACGTATCTTCATTGTGTGGACTTATTTGGACATTCTATATTGTCGAAACTATCAATTAACGCAAGAATTTTAACTGAACACAGCATCAAAGGATCGTATCTTAAAGGATTTCCGCATTCCAAGCCGCTAACACGTCGAGCGCACGATCCGTTATTGTTCATTTTATATTTCAGTGATAGTAAAACATCGGTAATCATAAAACTTACGACCAGTTTCTTCATTGTTAGTGACGGTCAAAGTTGTTGTTACTTTTACCTAAACCATATCGTTTGTTACTACTTTTCTGTTATGGCAACTCTTTGGCTTTTACTTTAAGTAAAGAATACGATACGAATTGACAATAAAACAATGCTATTAATTACGAACAATATATCGATAAAATTCTTGATTTATACGCGTACAAAATACTTGTTTAACTGGCAATCCTTTCTCAAGACTCCATTACCGTGTATCAACGATATCTACCTTGGACTGAACGGAATCGAACTTCTGACGCGCTATCGACGCGTCTCTCACATCTTACGACGTAGATAAGTTCCGTCATCGCGCTCTATGGCTTTAAAAGCATTCGTGAACGGCTTATAAATAAAAGCCGATCATCCCTTGACGGCTTATTGGATATATTTATATGAAGCCACGAGATTTACTATTCGGCTTTAAAATTTATGTGTGCGATAAACACTTACAAGGAGATCTATGTATTGTCGCTTAAAAGCCGTCTAGATAACAAGACAAAACGAGGTTAATATTAATTGCGCCATTTATTATTTATGCGCTGTATAAATCATTTGTATTAAAAATATCAAAATGATTTAAAGAACAAAACATGTTCTTCTCATCGAACTTAAAATTATGTTGCGAAGAATTTGATACCTCGGTATTTCAAAATCTTATGACCTAAATAACCCTAAAACTAAATATTTCCACAACATCATAAAAAATCTACAGATAAAAATCTAGCACACTTTTCTATTACGCCAACCTGTTATAAATTAAAAACTTACCTCATGCGTGGTATCGCCTCTGTGTATTCGCTCCTCTGTCTCTCTGACGCGTTCTGTGATGTTCCTCGTGAGGATTTTCTTATCATGACTCTCTCGGACCTTCCCGTCAGGATTGGCGACCACTTTCGAGGAGACCATCACCTTGGCCCCCGCTGGTGCCACTTCCCCGCCAGTAGTCGGAGTGGCTTCCAATTCTGCGAATAATTAACGTAAAACTTTTATTATAGGGAATTTTATTATGAGATTAGTAATCGCCTTTTTTATGTTAATTTAAAATATATCATCCCTCTTTGAAACAATACGACTAATTACATTTTTGGTTAAATTTTGAGTACGGTCGGTAAATAAAATGAAATTGGTTAAACTTATCAAAGTATTTCCCTAAATACTTTATACAAAGAATTACATCTATATATGAATACATGCAAATTTCTGTTTAATTATTTTTTACCTTCAATCCGTGCTCCGACAGCGCCTTCCACCTCATCCGCGACTTCTTCATTTTGTCCGTCGGGCACTCGATGCTGTGAATAATATTAATTTTAATCACACTCACGGTCTATTATAATATATTTTATATCACATCGATTTAATTAGTTCTCCCTGGCCAATGCAATCGGATAAAAATATGATTAGTAAATGTAAAATGAAAGATAATTGTTTGTCTACGGTCTAATAGTGCTAGAGATAGTACCACAGTGTGCAGAAAACCAACGTAAAGTACCAGTTCTCTGTGAAGTTTCATAAAATTATAATGACAGATTTCCCATGGCCCAAACACATCCGTCCCATTCCTTAATCCCCAATTCCTTTAAGGCTGGCAACGCATACATGTAATAAAATATTTTTTATTAATGTGAATATTTATGGGAGCTTTGTGAATAGATCGCCTAAAGATAGCGTTACCCTACTGGCTAATTTTCCGGTTTATAGGTACTACACAAACAATCTTTTCAAACGAAACGATTTGTAGAGCTAAAGATCGCTACAATGTACCTCAGTCTGTTGAAAATTGGTGGTGTGTGTGTCTTCGTTGACGGAGGTGGATATCTTCGGTCCGGAGTCGCTCAGGATGCGCCCATCTTCTAGTATGAGCTCCCGTTTGACTCTCGTGGCGATCTGACGGGTCGTAGTCACTTCGCTCGTCTTGCGTGTGACCCATTCCTCTGAAATTTTTAGTGATATATTTTTGTCCTCAATATCTTAGTATTATAAATGTTTTTATTATTTTATGAGTATGTTCTATGACCTTCCAATATTATACGATAACAAATGTCAAAAACACGAATAGAATATTGAGATTTTTTGTAACCTTTGTTGTGGAAAAACCGGATTATTAGAATAATATATCGTAATTTTAAGAACTAGTAACCACTCCCTCAAATACTATAGAGCTATTTGTTTTATTTATCCAAGTATAACCAAAAGAGCTCATGCAAATCGAATGCCAATATTAGAATTTTACTCCAAAAACCTATTATGGATCCAGGCGGATTTAACTACATAAGAATAGATACTAGTTTCCGGGGAACTACGGCGGAGAAACATTACCTTGGCAATTAGGACTCGGCATAAGGACAAAAAAATACAAACCTTCTTTGGTTGTAGCTATGGTATCCCCCGGCTCAGCCTGGAAAAACAAAAGAAATAATTTATAATTTAATTTTAAGTAAATTGTGTTTAATATCATATTTCATTGAATTCAAATACAAAAACAAAATAAAATGGAAATAATTATTTTAATAGTTTTTAAAATTTAAAACCAATCGCGCAAATTTTATTTCTATGCAGCGCCATCTCTTACCGAGTAGCTTAAACTACTAAAGTCGCACTCATGCTCAGGTAACATCGATTTAAAACGTAATAATACGCGTGGCCGTCGCTTGATGGCGCCATGGTCACTAAGTGTAAATACTGTCACCATAAAAGTACATAAAATTCACGCACTGAAAAATCAGTCCACATTCACTTATTATGTAACATCACTCCTTATTTCTTTAACAAACAATAATTATATTGAAATATAAGAAATCAAAACTAATAACACTTTAATTAAAATAAGTAACTATTTATAATCACGAACCTATTAAATATTACAAATGATGTGTAAAATCTAACACAAAAAATGAAAAAATGTGTGTGCCAACACGCTGTCGATAATCGACTGAAGGAAAATCAAGGTTTAGCTGTAATTTAATTAATGAGCTGTAGATTAACATTTTCTTTTGGCGCACAATGCTGTAGTACCTCGATGAGTATTCAGTTTGTATGCCGCTGTTTCCGCTGGGACCGCACGATTCAATTGAACCTATATATTGATACATTATATATATCAGACGAGCAAATATATAAGGAAAACTAAATACCGTTATAGATAATCCATTCTCGCCATCGATGGTAAGGTAGTGGTAGTTTGTTACACAAACGGCAAAGACTAATAGTTCGGGAAATTCAAGTGGAATCCTCAAACATAAGTTGTATTTAAAAGATAAAAAAATAACTATTGTGTTCGCTGACTCAACGACATGTTTTGGACTGCGAAATATGACAAAAATGTCGATATAAAGTTGGAATGAAGCAAGATAGATTATATTACCTACTACGAGTAATAAAGCAAATAAAGTAATTATCATGTAAATCAACAGAACACCGTTAAATATGTTTTAATCTATCTTAGTTTAATTTATTCTAACTCGAAGTATTTTTAAAACGGTTTTGAACTTAATTATGGCCTGACTTCCTCCGACTATCTCACTACAATAAAGGCAATAGCCCTTTCATGACCATAATTTATCCTTTAATCTGATATTATTAAATAATTACACTACTACTTTATATTGAAAAATGGTACTTGACGGTCAAGCGGCATGTTTGTTTAATTCATCGGCGATTCCCATACAAATGACAAACTAATTGTAACTAAAAATATAGATAACTCCATAATTACAGCATGTAATGAAGAAAATCATAACTAAAACATAGAAATTCATTTATTTTATCTAGTGTAACAATTGGCGGTCTTATCTTTAAGAGCATGTTTGCCAATAATGGGAACGAATTATTTTAATAAAAAAAGTTTTATATACGCTACCATAAAAGATATCGGTATGTACGAGAAGGAAAGTTTTTCCATTTCGGTTTACTCCCCGAGGAAAAATAGAAAAAGGACGTGACGGAACAATATTATTAGCCCTCACTTTATGTAACTTATAATGCAAATTTTATTCCTCTGAGATATAGCATAATTTCTATTTATCCATGTTAACAATATTTATCAATATGTTCAACCTTCGTAGCTAAAACATGTAGGTCGGTTTTAAAGAGAGTCTCAGAATTATCTTCAATTTAAATCAGAAAGACTTAAAACATTACATAGGTTATTTTAGGTGGCCATCTCATTTTCGTGCAACTCTGCACATTTTCGGTTGCAAGTTAAGTTGTAGATAAAGGGTTAGGGACTCGGCCCAGGGGTTGCCCGAAGGTCCCCATCTAAATCCGGCGGCTCTTCGTCGGGCCGTAAGGCAACGGTTAACATAACCGCTCAGTCGCCCGCCAAAAAGCCTGGGTGGTAGTAATAAGGGACTTTCTCCGCGACAACAAAAAATAAATAAATTAGGTGGCCATTTCATAAAGCTATGAAATAACTTACATTACCACACAGCTTTATGCTGAGACGACCACCTGGACATGATATGGACGTGCAGCCGTATAATTTCGTTCCTTTGTATATTTCATAATGCTTGCCCGGCAAAGTTACCCCACCGTACCTGATGGTATGTGGATTTGAGTCCATCAGATCATTTTCCCTCTACAGTCGACACAATCATGCCGGCCTGTAGGACACGGATATACACAGCCTGATCCCGGAATGCGACGCACTTACGTGGGTCGAGTGAGTACACTTAGGTGAGTACCTTGGCGTGTGTTAACACCTTGTGTAAGGTGGCCGTAAACCGGGCCAATAAAATATATAAGTATTCTACCACCAGTAAAATATTCTGTTACCAATAACTCATTCATTAAGCCTTTTCAAACGTTATGTTTTTAATTAAATCAATATAATCTGCTAGAGTATTGTCCACATACGTCAATTTATTAAACATTATTTTAATAAAACATATTAATATCATTGTTATTACATAATTAACTATTCATTGTAGGCAACATAATTCGTGCGGCGACCGCAAATATTTGCGGTTTTACAGCGCGGTGCCGGTTAAATGTTTTAATGAAATTTACAATTGTGACTGCCGTAATGGACAATGCCCAATGGAATTTTAAACATTCTAAATACTTTTGTATCAAATTATTTCGGCTTTATTTATTAAAACGATTTGGTACTATTTGTATTTGTCTATATAAAGTATTTAGACTTATCTCTATCCTGAATTAGTTACTGACTTTATACCCGAGTATTTTATTTACTAGATAAAATATTTTATTAATAAATTCAATAAAACCTTTACATATTAAGATAACCACTCGAAAATTTACAATATGTTTACCTGGTAAAATACGTTTAGTGAAAATAAAATCACAAAGTTAAATGTATTAATTATAATTATTCTAACCTTAATAATAAATTAAATTGACCAATTAAATAAACGGCTTAGTGCCTAATTTAGCACATTTGTTTGCTAATTTATAAATTGACATCGACCAGTCGCAACACTAGTGGTTTAAGTGACAAATTATTATGTTGATTTATAGTGACATGCGCGCGGCGACGTTATCGATGAAGTTCATCGACACACAACCGCACTTCTACAGAATTGACTTTTATTATATTTTACCGTTATGGATCCACCTCATTAATATTACGACAGGATTATCAGATTTTTTTCTATGCAAAATTTAGTCATAAAAATAAATCAAAAAAGTTAAGTTACCACGAGTTAAATAAAAATGACGGAGTAAAATCTATAGTTACGTGGAAATAATGAAATAATGTGTAGCAACCCTAAACAAGATTTGAAACCGGTTATAAAATTACGAATATAAACATGTTTGTTTATGTTTTACATGCTCGACGACTTATCGACAAAACTTGCTTTTAAAGCGTTCGTGTCAAAATGTTCACACATTGCGAGGCTTTCATGCTCCCGCGCCGGTGCAACAGATAAAAAAAAAATATTATAGCGCATTTATTAGTTTTATTGAAGATATTTTGTACTAACGACCTTGATACACCAAATAGTGTTTTCCAATTCACAACAAATAATTAGAAAAATATAACCTTTTATAATTTTATCGTTAAAAGATGTATAGCGGGATAGAAAAATCTCTACTTTTGTACAAAACTTTTTAAAAACAACAAACTGGATACATTAGTAGCGAAGGGTGAAATTTTTCGAAAGGGACCCCAAGACTTCATGTAGATAGTAATTTGCATAAATGCGGTCCGCAAATCATTTTAATTATAATTACATTTTACATAAATTACAAAAGGGAAGCCGGCAAGAATCGAATTATATGGACCCTTCACCATAAGTATACATATGATTAAAAAAAGCGATTTAATTCCCAAACCATATTCAAATACGACTCTATTTATATTATCTTTATATTATAGTTTCTGGAAATACAAAAGTTTACACAATGGCCACTTTTCGGCAAACACTAATAGATTGTGTAAATATTTGTTTTAAACGGTTATCGAACTTTCAAACGGCTTTTACCGACATAAAGACAAAGCCATGATACTAAACAAATATTGGAGTTTCATGGAAGAATGATAAATGGACAATAAAAGTAGACAACTGACAAGTTAACGAACCGTAATCAAAGTGGTAAGACATTACATTAAATAAATCAAATATTGTTGTTAACAGAGACGTTCCCGCCCTCAAGCCCACCACTACAACTCCTGTAAGCCAGGAACAGCAGTGGCACGCATTTTATGACACCGATCAGTGAAGCTTGGCGAGTTCCAGAGAAAACTAATTTGTCATTATCCCGCAAAGATCTTTTGTTATTTATTTTGGCATCAAACAGTCATTATTATACAAACTACGTTATGTTACAATTACAAGTTTAATACAAAAGACCTACAGTGCCGAACAGTAAGTATTTAGATTTAGTACTAAAATAAAAATAAAATAAAAAAGGTAGGGAGGAGTTGAAAATATTAATTTTCCACTACCCTCCATAGCAAAGCAGGAAAGGAAATAATAAACTTAGGAAGCATTTAGCATTTTAACCTCAAGTATAGGGACGTTTACAACTAGGTAAGTTAGTTATAGTAAACGACGATTTTCAATAACACAAAATTGTAATTCGTGGAATGCAATATTTCGTAAGACTTAATATATTGCTTATCCGCTAGCATGCGTGTTTCCTCAAGTTTCTATTTCAATAGTACAATTTGAGTAAACTAAATAAACCAGTTCAATGTATTTGTAAATACATTGACTTGTAAGTTGTAAACAAATTTAAATCGCTTGATTCCAATTAATTCAACCGAATTGAGCAATATTGTACGTTATAGTATAAATGATGTTATTATAACCTACTTGATAGTATCACAATCATCGACCCATTTATTTTATATTTATTTAAACCTATATAAAGACAACGCCAATTTTATTTAACTTGATTCTCGTTTACCTTAATATCCGCATTCTTTAAAACAAACTTCACGCATATAAAATTATTTTTAAACAGATGTAAATGATAAAAATGGACTTTTAAAACTATAAGCTTTTAAGTGACGGAACAAAAACAATTTAAATAAATGCGACAATAAATGTGACAATAGGAATTAACAATGAAGGCATCAGTGTCAGTGTCGGGGCGCGCCCTTGCAGTGGCCACCGCAGCGAGACGAGCCGCAAGGCCGCCCGCCACTTTGTAGATGCGCCCGTTCGCACTGACACTGCATTACTGATCGGGTTTAATGTTTAATTGGACACTATTGTTCTTAATTCAAATATTGTTTATACTGCGCAGATATTTTAGATTCCATTTTTTAAATTTTAAAAGATGATAAAATAAGATTAATAATCTATAATCATAAGTCACAACCCTCACCATGTATTAGTGATAGTGAAAGTTGTGTAGTGGTGGTTTTAGACCAAAAATTGAGAGATATAACGTTGCTAATACTGTTTTGTAGTGGAAAGCGTATGAAATGGTAATTCTGAAGTTCATAATTGGTCGTGCGAAAAATCAAAGTTACAATATCTACGTACATTTTACAAAATTTACCATTTTACTAATCTCTTATTAATCATAACATTCTTTTTCCAGACTACTGTAAATTATTTCCAATAATAAACATCCCTCTATAATTTTTATCACATCAAAGCGCAAAATTACAAAAGTAATTTATCATCAACAATGAAGACATCACTATTTATTTTTAGTCGATTCATCTTATTCATGTAACTCAGGCTTTATCGTTCCGCTGGAGGCTACGAACTATCTCGACTCGGACATACCCGAGTTCCAAACAATGAAGTGTTTAGTTCATATACGTACAATACAATATTTAGACGGACGCTAATGGGGAGTATCGCCTTGTATTTAGGGTTGTCACTCGTGCGTACTAGATTTTTTTTGGGTTGTTAAAATGTCGCCTGTTTGTAGAAAGTCGTTTCTTAGGAATTATCGGAAGTATAAAACGTATTTAAATTGACAGTTTACCGTATTATTGTATAATAATAATTATATATATTTTTTTTGTATTTAAATTATTTATAATTTTTAAATGTGAATAAGATAATAATATAGTATTTGAATATTTAATAAACATGCTACAAACCCAATTTACTATTTGAAGAACAAACTAACACTAATTTATTAAACATTACACCATTTAAAAATAAAATAACGTTTAATTTCGTTATAATCAATACTAACGGAGCTCTTTAGATACTTAACTGAACAAACATAAAAATAACCTGAATGTAAAATCCAATTGTATCATTATATTTTACAAATAAAAATCTATTCAACCAATTTGCGTGCCAACCCTAATGACAAGTATAAGCCACACAATGGGAGCTATCAGGGGCCAATCTCGACATGTTCCAGCCAATGTAATGGAACGGGGGCGGTACATCATAAATATTGACACGACACGCCAATTGACAAGGTCTTTTGTGTTTCTTTAAAGTAATCAATCAACATGCGAGTGACCGGCTCGCCACTTTTTATTGCCAATTGGATTGTATGAAAATGTCATCACTTGATGTGGTTAATGTTGAAAAGCGGCGATAGCTTAGTTGGGTGTGGAACGGAATGCCGAGACGAATGTCCGCAGGTTCGAATCCCAAGGGCACACACCTCTGATTATTCTCAATAATTATGTGTATATTCTTTGTTAATTATTATCGCTTGCGTAAACGATGAAGGAAAACACCGTGAGTAAACCTGCATACCTGAGAAATTCTCTATAGGAATTTCGAGGGTGTGTGAAGTCTACGAATCCGCACTAGCCAGCGTGGTGGACTCACGCCTAACCCTTCTTCGTAGTATAGAGCAGGCCCGTGCCCAGCAGTGGGACAGTGTACAATACAGGACTCATATTATATTAAATATTTTTTATTATAATTGCCGTAATGATTCTCCCAGTTGCTCTTATCTCACGTAGGATAGGTGCGTCACATTTGTACGCATGGTGAAATTATGGTTCGTCTTTGTCGGCGGGTTGCCTAAGCCCCTCTAAGCACTTCAGTCTTGGGCAAATAGTGATAAAAATACCCTCATTTTGCCCGTTCTGGGAATCGACTCGGAACCTCTAGGACTCTTGCTAACTTTGAGTAATTCTCATCAAACCTGAGAATCGGCCCCAGAAACTAGGATACTTGCTAACTTTTAGTAATTTTCATCAAACAAAGATCTTAAACCCGGCAATTTGCTTAGAAACTTAATCGCAAACTATTAATATCATAAAATAATAATATCAGCCTTGTATATGGTCCCATAGCTGTGCACGAGCCTTCTCTACTACTGAGAGGAATTAAGCCTTTGTTCACCACGTTGGCGTGGTGCGCATTGACAGATTTCAGATACCCTCAAAAATCCTTATATAAAACTTCCTAGGTATACAGGTTTCCTGAAGATAATTTCCTTCAACGTTAATCAAGCGATAATCCATAAAGAATACACAGTTATATAACTCTAGAAAAGTTACAGATGAGTGCCCCTGGATTTCGAACCTGCGGACATTTTTCTTAGCAGTTCCACTCGCAACTAGGCAATCGCCGTTCGCATAAACAAATAATATTTTAAAAGTTCTTATGCCAGTTCATTATTTTACAGAAAACAATAGAAAACAAACCATATAAATACGCCTATAAATGCATTACAATGTCCATTAAAACCAATATATTTCTGGCCACGCCTAAAACAAATTGCGTTTACCATTTCACGAACTAAATGACAACGTGATTAGTAATAACGATATCTATTTTGCAAAACGTATTAATGTAATGCAACGTGCAAATGTTAAGTACTTGTTCTCGCCTACGAGTTTGGGAAACCGGATTTAATTTTGTTATAAATAACTACGCTGTGGTCAATAATCACGGGATGGAGTCGTGCAAAATGTTATACCTGGAAAATATATAAACTGTTCAAATATAAATGATGCCGAAGGTCTGATATAAAGGATATTATTACTATGCCTACCATTAAGTACTTATATTTTTAATAAGGAAAAGCTATTGTTACATGATATATGTATTATAATGATTTTTTATATTTCTACGCATATTAGACATTAAAATAAAACTATTTTTCGGATTTTATTGCAGTTTTTTATAATATAATTTTCCCCCGACGCTTCAAAGACTGTCTCCGTGGTCACGGGGTCACGAAGGAAGTCGTATCGTAATACAACTACGTCACTGAGTCAGTTAACATAATTCAAAACAATGGTTAAAAATGTAGTCGTTGACTTTAGCATACAACACAACACAAATTAATGACAATCAAAAAAAATTTAAACTTCATTAATAACCAAAATGTTCTTTAATAAGTTTATCCACAGGAGACGTTGATCCAATTTACAAAATACTAAATAAACTCATAAATAAACGACAAATGTTTTGTACAAAAATTACATGTCCATATTCGCGTGGGAAGCAGGAAACTAATTATTCATACTGTAATACGTCTTTTCCAACCAATGTCGATGAGAAATGAGCTCGTTTAAAGGTCGGGCCATATACAGCTGTACTGCCAAAATACTTGAGCAAAACGATACCTTGACTCTACGCAAAGGTCAGGTAAAAGACACTTAAAAATGTACTTAACCAAGGTTTTATTGCAAATGATCTCATGTTATAAAAAATGTAATTACAGAAGATCATCATAGATTTGAACAATTTTTTGTGGTATTACATTTTAGTATTCAGTTTATCAAGGACAGTATCGTCCTCTAAATTTAGTTTACTAGCTTTTGCTCGTGACTCCGTCCGCAGGGAAAATCTTTCAAGGATAAAACACCTATAGCTCTCTAAAGTATGAAAGAATTTTCAAAATAGGTTTTGTTGTTTCATAGATTAGCCCCTACAAACCAATAAAGTTTTCCTTTTAAAATATTCGTATAACATACGAGTATTTACGTGGAAGACTTCCCATTTTAGGCAAAATTGTTTCAAGAGTATAGTGACCTCAAATTGTGGGTGATGCATATCTCAAGTAGGTCAAAAAATGTCGCAACGACTAAGTTACATTCTAAACCAAAGTTGCTTCAAAGCTACACAGTTTTATATTTTTTTTGTAAACCCAAATAAAAAAAAACGAAATATCTAAAATTCATATTTTTCATTTCACGTTGCATGACCAATAGAAAACAATATTTAACAATTTATTGTTTGTATTTTCCCACGGCTTTAAAACTGACTTTTTTTCTAGGACAAAAAAGTTTAAGGTATAAGTCACCGGACTTATCAAGTATAAACCACTTACCGGACATAATAATTGACCAGCGAAATATGATTTCCGATAAGGAAATGGAATGACGTCACCTCATTAGGCCATTGACAAGAGACCACAGTTCCAATCGTTTCTTTTTGAAATGAAACGAAAGCTTGATTCCTGGGTCAGAGAGTTTCCCTCCCAACACTCACCACTACAACTCCTGTAAGCCAGGATCAGCAGTGGCACGCATTTTATGACACCGAGCAGGAAGCTCGGCGAGTCTCAGGGAAAACTAATTTGTCATTATCCCGCAACGAAATTAATCAAATAAAAAGGTAGGGAGGAGTTGGAAATATTCATTGTCCAATTCCCTTCATAGCAAAGCGGGAGACAAAATAATGAACTAAGAAAGCATTTTGACCGCAAGTATAGGGACGTTTACAACTAAATAAGTTAGTTATAGTAAACGACGATTTTCAATATCACTTTCTGTCGAGTCTTATGGAAAACTAATTTGTCATTATATTGTTTCCCGGGTCAAGCAATCCTTGCGTGCTATTATTGTATGAAAAAGTTAATTTAGTTGTTTAATGGATGTAAAGGGATGAACTAGGTATGCCTCTGCTTACTACTTTGAGGAAAAAAGGTATAAGTATGTTGAATGAATATCATATTATTCTTTTACAATCACGTAGAACAAAATACTATTACCGAATTTGTATCTTAGCATGTCCTAAAATACTATAATGTTCACTCTAAAATATTTTAATTTTTAACTACGACACAGCCTATTCCTGCATTATAACGAATGCAGTTTTAAATACAATACTGTAACATTGTTCAAGAACTCAACACAAGATGCCCCAGATAATCGTATAAGTTAAATAACAAACATTGTCATTCAACGGACATGCGCGCGCATAAGGAACAGTATAACAAAACACCACATATTGCATAAGCAAGTTCTAATTTGTAGTAGAAACTGAGAGTATCGTAAAGTGGCCCATTGACCGACCACCTGACCCTTCTTCGCAAGGCCGTTCACTTTGCTCCGAACTTCGATGCTAAACTGCCAGTTACAATGAATGACGTTTGCAGTAATGAGGATAATGACGCGATTTAATGTTCCTTTTTCTTTTTATGGAACAGAATGCGGTTTATATCGGTATTATTTTATTCTTTAGTAAATTTTGCATCTCTATTTATAGTAATTACCGTCTCCAATCACAATGATTTATGTTTCAGTAATTATGACTGGTGACAGCGGTTGTCCCCGCAAAAGAAAGGTGTTTAAAGCGATGCGCAGACGCTGACAGAATGTTCCTGAGAAACACTGCACTTCAGCAACTATCAGTTTAATTACTAGTGTTTCTCGAATCTTGATAACAAGTCGATTGCATGTACGCTGAGCGTAATACTTTAGCGAAGCTTTAACAAAGAAACTTCAAGCTATTTTCACACTATTCCTACACCGTTTAGCCATAGCAGACAAATCTACGTCACGCCCTTTGTTGAACAAACACTTCAAGCCAATGAACAATGCAATGCATTGTGTACAATAATATTAATAGATTGCTGTTACGTGACCATCGTTCAGAATTGCTTTGTTCTTCGAAAACTTTTGTTACGCATTTCGGTTTCCTTGACTTTATTCAGGATAAAATGCAAATCTTAACAATGCATGCTATGTATGTTAGGTATTTGGAGCTTCGCAATTAAATATAAATGTTTAATAATAAGTGTACTAAAATTTTTACTATATATCGATAGTCCGATGCTCGATCGATATTGGAGGCGTTGTAGAAGAAAAACTCTGTATAATAGTTAAAATAGATACATTATATTTTCATACAATACATGTAGAAGATAATATGTTATAAAATGAACTTGTATCGTAAGTTCATTTTAATTTTTATGAATACGTCAAATTAAAATACGAACAGTTCTACAATATTATAATACGAAACGAACGAACGAATGAATATCGAAAATTATAGTCAAAATTCTCACTTCATCATAGATATTTTATATGACGTGCTTTGCCGATCTTTTTTATATCAAAATTTGTACAATATACAATATATATAATATACTATTATACATATGGATATATGATTTGTTGTAAGTGGACCAGAATGACAGCAGGCCTACCTGCCCACGCATCAAAGAAGGAAGTAACACTTCCTTCGAAAATTCAACGAAATAATCAACTTTATAACACAAAGTCGTTAATTTGCCAATGTCTTTATCATTGATTTATACGCATTATAAACAAAAATCCATAAAAATAAACAGGTACTTCAAAAAACGCGTAAGACATGTAAAAATAATAATTAATACTATCAACAATTGAACACAGAATAAAAAAAATACATAAAAAAGATGATAAACCGCATCTATCAGTTCCATTATGTATACAGACAAACCCTTCCAATATGATATTATAGGAAACAAGAGCAACAATCTTCAAATACGATGATTTTAATGACTAATTTGGCAGAGCACAATACATACATAACATCACGCATTTTATCCCCGAAGGGGTATGCAGAGGCGCAACTAGGGCACCCACTTTTCGCCAAGTATGTTCCGTCCCATGATGTGATAGGGGGCGAGCCTATCGCCATATCGGGCACAAATTCCAGACTCCGGGCTGATACTGAGCAGAAAAACCCAAATATCACTTTGCCCGACCCGGGATTCGAACCCAGGACCTCAGAGCGATATTGTACCGGACATGCAATGCACAATAGCTTAATAATATATTGTACCTTCAAAAACTATTATACGACCAAGCCATGTAACAGAAGGCGGCGCCGGTCGAACGCTCATGGATCGTATTCCGTTCGTGAGTCAGCCGCAAGGCGATCCCCACGGCAAGGTGACTGTACCGATGCCTAAATGTGGCCACAGATTGACTGATCATTTGGGACTTCCTTAGTTCATTCGTTCATTGAATGAATTTCTGTAGCAAGGTGACTGTACTCAGGCTAAATGTGGGCACTGGTTTGCGAAAATTGGGCATAGATTGACTTACCATTTAAGACTACTTTGTTAGTTAGTGTTTCGTTCGATGCCTCGAAAACTTTCGATTTCTACTGGTGAGCTACTTTCTGTACGTTGTACGTTTGACTGTTAATTTGGTCTTTATTTGGAAGGCAAAAGCCACACGTGGATTTCAGTAGGTACGTAAATATTGTGATTAATTTAAGACTTCAATAAGACATCAATAAAGATACAATTAAGTATCTACAAATTCAGAAGCACAGAAATTCAGAATTTTCGAATGAACTTTCAGTATCATCATATCATCAGTTTCAGCATACTGTATTTGCAATTTACCTTTTTTTCTATTGTTAATACACAAACGATTCAATATGCAATTACGAAATGGGCACATCTCATAAATATATATCTAGATCTATAGCGAGTGATGTTTATATAATAACAAATAACAACAAAAGTGCTGTAATTTTTTATTGCTAATTGAACCCAAATTCGAAACCAAAAAGAATTTTTTTTACACTAGTTTAGGAAAATTCCATTTCCTGAACTTTTGACATTTCCGGACATGTGCCCTTTTCGAGATTGCACATCAATTAGTTTTTAGATTTTATACTTTTACAGACTTTTGCTGATTACGTGAGAAATAATTTGACGTATATTCACTATGCACATTTTATGATACGAATACCAAGGTAACGTGTTATGTATAATATACAAACAAACGTGTCGACGTCAAATAATCTGACCTACCAATCTAACTTGGCACAACAACAACTAAATGTTTGACGTAGCGTGACGTTTAATTGATTCATCCGACTCGATATATTTGGTTACGCTTTGACATAAATGGTCGTGTTGATTGCTAATGTGTGTGTCATTAATCGTGATCATAAGTATTTCATCTATTTAATAAAAATATTAGAACCGACTAATTGATAGAAAATGCGCAACCTAATCGATGATTCTAGAATTTAATTTCCATAGAGGTGTTACTCAATGTTAAATTTGTACTATAATGGTTTTTTTAAATCCATCTCAAAGAAACATAAAATAAATAAAAAATTATGATGCTCGTTATAAATGAAATGTATAACAGCGCCATGGTCTATTTATTGTATTGTAAAATAATTATACACTAGCTTTTGGTCGCGAATCCGCCTGCATGAAAAATCAATCAGTTAACTCTGTAATAAGTCATTTTTTACTCCAATTACTTTCGAATTTGTTTTCTTTCAGTTCCATCTAAGATGTCCATTGCTGAACATGAGTCTCTCTTAAACGTTTTCAGACCGAGATCTTGGAAACGGCCTACATCTAGTGACAAATTACTGTAAAAACAGGAAAAATAAATGCATAAGTTAATATTTGCGTTAAAGAGCATTTGCTCAGGATTTGAGGAATTATATCGTTCAATTAGAGAATCTATTTATTAGTTAATTTAAAACTTCTATAAATATTGACAGGTGTGAAGCTAATTGACTTGAGCGACATTTTGTTTCAAATTTTAATCTAATTCCAAATATGTGTACAACTTGATGTACATCTTTATATATATTTTCGTAATAACATAAAACGTATATTCGTTAAGCTATTTAGGCATGAAATTATTTTTACGCTTCAACGCAATATATGACTTAATCTTGATCAAAATAAAACATAGTTTTGTAATACATTAATCAAGACCATGTCGAGTTATTTATGTCATACACTAGTATGTGGGCAATGGAATTTAAGTAATCTCCGGTTTAATATACTCGTATGTGTTTAATAGCAACGTTCTAAGTATTATGCATTTAAACGTTGCCACATATTAGCAAAATCCATCGTAAATTGAATCTAGATAAATCATACAGCTGATGACAAAATTATATTTCGTAAGCACATGTTAAAATTATAGCCCCTGAGAATATCAGTGCCGTGGTTGTGTTGCGTGCGCGGTACTCTTTCGGAGACTCAGGTTCAATTCCCGGTTAAGTTTTGATATTAGGTGTTTGTGGGCGATAAATGGCAATAAGGTCGCCAACTTTTACAAGAGACAAACAGTGACGAAGGGTCCCAATAACCTGATTACTGCCGGCTACCCTTTATATAGAATTTAATTATCAGGGCCCTTATTCTGTATGATAGTGTAAACGCGTAACGCGGCCGTGTCATGTTATGTTCGAGAAATGTGCGTGGAATGGTATTCTGTAAGCCAAATTTCTATCGTCCTAAACATGATGCGTTGTGTTACGTGCTTGTTACGCATTGTTAAAATAACGTGCGGGATAGAGAATAAGGCCCCTGAACGATTTGAAGACCTCATTAATGCCTATTAGTGACTGTATGTTGTGTTGGAAAATTTCATCTTTCGCCTCTGATAACTAAAGAAGCTTGCGAGTTTGATACATCCCTGCCTACTCCCAAAAAAAACGCAATACCACATATAAAAATAATACGCAATGCTATAACAGATGATTGTGTCCCATGTTTATAAATTATAGGAAATATAGGCGATACGATTCATTAAATCGGTGATTAATAAAATCTTCCGTGACTACGAATTACGTGAAAAACTCAAGTTGATTGTAACCTCGTTAGAAATCTCGTGAGTTATTGTTGCAATTTGTTTAAATCGTTAGTAGCGCATGTTTTCTTTTTTTATAAATTGGTCTTGTAATTATTGTATGAAGTTTTCATATTTTATTAAACACTTTTCCTTGGCAGCACTAAGAATGTGATAAAACAATATAATTGTACTAATATTTTATTTATATTATACTCCTTACTGTAACTTAACGTGTATTTTTTTGAAAATGAATTAATATAATCTAATAATATTGAAATAAAACAATTTTACGGATTTTGTCGCGGTTTTTTTATTATAATTTTCTCCCAAAGATTTAAAGACTTCGGAGCCAATTTGGAGCCTTGATTACGGGGAACTGAAGAACGGTTGACCGAAAAATAGTTTTGTCAATTTCTTATATTCTACAATACATTTAATTCTGTCAAAATTGTTTGAGCTGAATTTAAATTTGCACTCAAAACTGTAACAAGGTTTTATTTAAGTAAGAATATTGTTTCGGATTTTTTTACCATAAACTAATTTTATTTAAATCATGTACCACTCGGAGAACATACTAAGACTAAATACTGCATGTAGGCTAAATGATTGTAACGAATTTGCAATAGTAGCACAATTCCTTGTAAATTGTCACGCAAGGAATAATGTTAAGTCAAGTTCACACTGACCAAGAAAAACGATGGCATAACGGGTATTATTGGAACAACATTTGAATAGTTTTCCCAGCCGCTCTATCACGGAGACATTAAATATTCATAACACTAGTAAATGATAAAACGTGAGTAATAAATCAGTCATTTACAGATCCTTTTGCAACACGTGATAGACTTCGTGTAAATTACTGTTCATAGAATAGTCATTTCTACACATGCATATACAGTAATATATAAAATGAACTTTCATAAAAAAATACGTAATCGGTAAATGATAACGAAAATAAAAAAAATATCTGCGAAAATGTATCTGTCATGTGAAATTGACTTCATGTTTCCTTTTTTTGTATTTTGTATTGTAGATTTATCGTATGTTGTTGATTAAGTTAAAAGTACATAATATGTTTCGGAAAAACAGTGGACTAAATTTAACCTTGTATTCCCTGGCTTAGAATTTTGCACGTAGTTCAATTTAAGTCCATTGAATAATGAGTAGTATGGATAGAATTTCAATAGCTGCATCAGATATTGTATATACAGACACTTAGTTCGAGATTTTATGGCACTTTCATCAATTTAATAATCACAACATAATAAGCCATTCAAAAAATTTTCGCTTCTCAATAAAAAATCTCAAATCAATAAAATAAAAATATTCAGGTATTGACATGTGTCGCATAGTCAAAAAAAACTAATCACTATTGAAATAGAAACATCTATATCGTGATATAGGCGGCAAAAAGTTGATTAAAGTAAGGATAACACCATTGGAATGGCGTCTCAAAAACGCCAGGTCATTTCCATTTTGTTAATTTAGTTTTAAAATAGAAAAACACATCGTTGATTGGCACGCCATGATTAGCATATAGCCGCCTGGCACAAAATGAACAAGCATTATAAAGCGATACGGGTATATTTTGTTGATAACGAACACCGTAGCATGAAATCCTACATCGTTTCATGATCAACTGTTGTAAATTTGTAAGTCATTATTCAAGAAGCGGTAACCTTTTTTTTTTGTAAAGATGGATATGTTTGTAGGCAAAACTACCGATCCGATTGTATAAAATAGTTCAATATTAAAAAGTTACGTTACCCCTATATGCTTTCATTTTTCATTCCTGAGACAGTCTTTCATCTCGTAAACAGATTATAGCGTGAAAAGCCGTGGGGAAAAGCTATATTAGATATCAAATATTACTTTCGCTATGAAATTACGAAAAGTAGCATTTGAAATTTTTGCGTCATTCTATAGCGATTCGCACTAAATCCTGCTTATTTAGTTAATTCTTTCGGTATCTAATTTAAATTCCAAAACAATGCATACATATTGCAATTAGTTAAAATAGTTTGCTGCATTTATTATAAATGGGTTTTAAGGAATCTGATTTCTAATAAAAAATAATCCTTACTTTTAAATATTTCCTATTTAATATTATATTTATATACCTAAATCCACGTCTTCAATTCATAATCTCTTTCTTATAGGTACAGGTATGAAACTAATATAGAATATTGCTTAATAGTTCACGTGTTTAGCATATTGTTCACTCACCCATTTGCTCACTGTTTATAAATATAATTGAAAAATAATTCATAGTGTTTATGCGTTGGACACGATTTTATCTGTTTCCGACTACACTCGACGTGCAATTGAATACAAACGTTAATGCTCAACTTCCTCAAGTAATACCGTTGTTAAATGCATATGTTTATGTAAAATATATATAAAATAACCCAAATAACTTATAAGAAACGACAGGAGTGCTATTTTTAAATGGTTTTATTTTCGTATAAATGGCGGGAAAAAAGCGGCGTAAGGTTTTATAATATTCTACCCCTATAAGGCTATAAAGGGGTCAGAATTTTTTTAAAATAAGACTATGATTACAGAAGAATCGCATTGACATTTAATAATTTAAGTCCCAAACAATATTTTGACTGTCTATAGTCTAATAATTCATTACAATTGCATAAGTGAGGGATATATATTTTAAATTAAATAATCTTCAGTAATGTAACACTACGATGGTGTAACTATTGTATTGAGTGTGGATACAATGATATGACCTTACTGGTAAGATTCAATAACAGAAATATTAAACCTATTATACCCGCGTCTAGCTTATTTTCACAGTTGTGAGAATTATTCTTTTGAAATAAATAAAATTGACAGTTTAAGATTGCAATATAAACACGACAGTGTTAAAAATAGCAATGTTTACGAATTTATTTAGATACGATTTAACGGCATAATATTCCGCAATAATTATAAGCTTACAACAATAATTTTGTAGTAGAAATCAAAAGTCTTCGATTATTCAAGCGATAAAGGAAAATACAGATTGTGCGCAAAAAGGAAAACTAAAAAAGGTTGTTCAAATAATATGAAGTTGACTTCATAATAGATAATATTATACTAAAACTAGTATTGAATCAATATAACTGCAAACTGCATTAAAAGTATTCAATTCCACGATCGAATCAACATCGTGATCGATTTGTGTTCAAATTCAGCGGCTCGTGAGAAAATCACACCCAAACATCGATCTATTTAATTAGATCGCACACGATAAAATAATCAAGGTTTATTAACTCCACAAAATCTTCACACATCGAACGATTTAAGCGAACCAGCACAACACTAACACAATTTAACACTTATGTCATATAAATATTCGGACCGATATTCAATAATGTGATAACTCGCGTGCAACGAGTTCGCGAGGCCGCGCTCGGAAGCTGGGAACACCAATACACTACTAAGCTATTGTATGCAGGTGGATTGTACGTCCGTTTGCCTTATTATGGCCATTTTCCACTCACACAGTGGGGCATTGCGTTCGCTAAGTCGCCAGCTACTTCAGCGGCGAGCAAACGTTTTGGCAATCTCATGTCAAGGTGATAACATTAGCATGGAAACTCATGTTTACCTCATACGTGATGTCTACGTGTGAATTTGGTTAAAACAGTTTCTATAGTTATTGATTACATCATGGAAGTTGCATTTTCGTGTACCAGTAATGAATCTGGTTCCAACATCTATTGACAAACCTCTAGTATGTAAATTGAAGTGATGTTTTCCAACAGGATTTCATATTAAATTCATAAAGTTAATATGGCCAAATATATAGTTATGCAGGTGATCTGGTTATACAACCAAATCAGATCAGTATATACTGACTATAACTGATTCTTATCGGTTACTTTTGACCAGTACATAACTTCCGCTGTGAAAATCTCTCCTCTAAATTATGTGTAATAAGTTACTTTATGAATTTAAAATCTTTAAGAAAGTTTTATTATTCAACTGAATGACATGAGCAGTAAATCTCCGTCACTACCCAAAAACGGTTGCAAATTTATAGACGTACAAAAAAAACTTAAGAAAATAATGTAATTTTTAAATAAAACATATAAATTGACTACTATAAAATTTTACGCTAATATCCTTAAATCATAATTTTTTGGTTGAACTATTCTATATATACCAATCAGTACATTTATTTTACCACGACTAGAGCATTACCCATCTTTTCACTGCACTTTTAACCACCAACTCACTATCAGCCGCAACGGCGTGATTGTGAAACACAATTATAACATCAATAGACAATCATTGCCATTGTTTTTCAAAACTATTACTCAGCTAATAAATGAGTAACAAGCCCATAACATTGTTACGAGCACGAGTGTCTTCGCATTATGAAAGGAGTTTCTAATAACCGATCAATTAACTGAAGCAATTCTTCCGTTTAGTACGTGAACGAAATACTATGCTTCATTTGCCTATTACCAAATGTTAAATGAAGAAGAACCGGGCAGGTTTTTCGGTATTTCTACGCAATGTTTTTAAATTAGGCTATTTACATTTTCAACGTGTTGCTCTTGCTTAAATTATTGCTCGCTCCCTTTTCAATATTGGATTGCGTTCATACGATAGATAAACGGCTTTTGATTACCAATTCGAGTCTTTTCACAATCTTAAATTGACTTATTCCATGGCTTATCGATAGGCTATGTTTGATACCTGATAAGTACTAGATCTTCCAATCGTTAACACATTTATTTACATGCACAATATTTTGATCGGATGTCGAATTAGTTACTTAAACTGACGCAGTAATTACAGTTTTTATTCAGCCTTCCTGATTTATTTAACAAGTCGGACGTAATCAATTTACGAAGTAATTATAAGCAACCAGCGGGCAATGCTTAGCGCTGCCACAAGGTTCTGTAGCGGATAATAAAAATAGCTAAATAAATGCTTTGCAAAACTATATTTTGTACTCTGTAATACTAGTAAATTGTATACTGTTTATTAGCATTACTATAATTATTCTAGCGGGAATATTTAGGTGCAATAAACGAACGTAATAAGCGAATATATAATAGTTCCCCATTTGCTACAGAACTCTAATCTATACTAATATTTTAAAGAGGAAAAGTTTGTGAGTTTATTTGTTCGTGGATTTGTCAGGGCTAGTCTGGAATTACTGAACCGATTTTGAAAGTTCTTTCACTAATGTGAAGCTTACTCCTGAGTGCTATATACTACAATTTACCTCAGGATATTATTTATTCCGGGTAAATATTCACGCGGATAGAGCTGCAGGCTAAACCTAAATTATACATATAGATTAGACCATTGACTTATTGCAATTTGATCAAGTTGACAAAATCCAAAATATTGTACTAGTCACTAGAAAATTTACCAAAAATATTTCTCAACAACGGTTATTGAATTTAACAGTTTCGTATAAAATGTAGATTTATGACTTCCACTACATTCAGTTGAATATATTTTTTATAATTTCATACAGAATGCGAAAAATATGCAAATGCGTAATATTAAGTCACGATTAATCGAGAATGATATGGAGAACATAGCCATTAGTTTCATAGTAGTTTATTTAACATAATAACTAAAACTTAGAAATTTAGTTACATAAAATTTAAGAAAGTAACACAGAGGAAACTACGTGTAAAAGTAGCGTTGGTGCATTAATCGTGAAACATTTTTGTGGTGAAACGAATGACGATAGCGTGTCAGAAAAATCTCGAGGAAAGCGAAATGCGCACAATGAAAATGTATCGTCTATACATATTTATACCGTACCTAAATAGATGCAAAAATAGAAACCAAAATAAGATAAAGATGAGTAATATTAGATTCTGCTGGTGGTAGGATATATTTTATATCCGCCCGGATAGTGACCACCGTACACTAGGTGTTAAAACTCGCCATAGTGGCCCACGTAAGTGTCGCGCTTCGGGATCAGCCTGTATATATCCGGTTCCAACACGCCGGCATAATTATGTCGATTGTTGAGGAGTAATCATCTCTCGTCAATCAACATTCTATCAGACCCCACTCCATCAGATGTAATGGGATTGATATGCCGTTCATGTATAAAAAAAAATAGAATAACGTTCATGAATTAATTTACTTAATAGAATCCGAATTTGTTTTGATTTGGAAAAGACCGGGAGTGGCTACGAAGCAGGGCTGCTCAAGACCTAGTTGGTTGAGAATCACTTGGGGTACCCTTCATTCAGAAATGAAGGGCGATAGACTTATTGACTCATAGAATAGGTTACTAGTATTGCTGACTAAATGATACCCTATAATTTTTGTATCCGACTGAATAGCATCCACCATAATATGGTAAAAACTACAATAACTCGTTCCTACAATTTGCTTTCCTGTGCCATTGTACCTTCAGTTAGACCAGCCGAAATAATTTTAGCAATCGTTCTGTTCCATATGTCTGCGCATGACATATTGTTTGCTAGGCGTTGCTAAGCAATATATAAACAGTGTGCAAATATCTAGAGTGGTTTCATTGCCTTTTCCCTTATTTCTTGCTAATATAAGCATATATAACAACTGGCGACGAGGGTGGGACGTTTCTCCTTTGTCGACAGTATACTTCAAACCTAATGCAGTCTGGCGTGATAGGATAAAAAATGACGTCAGACAATAAGTCTTAAGTACGTTACAGTAAAGGTTATTGCACAATGCGCTGCTGTTAGAACAATCAGGGCCGGCAATCTCAACCTCGCACTAATAAACCTGCTACCACAAAACAAAAGATAACGCTGTTCAATGACCTATCAGCACATCGCTTGAAATCTGGGCGCAAACAACTATATTTTTTTTTGCAATTGTCGAATATTTAGTTAATGTCGTAAGAAAGATGATTGAACGGTTATTAAAAGGCATGCTGTGGCATCCAAAATAAAAAATTTCGAACAATGCTACTGAAGAATATTTATTGGTCTCCTATAGAATTCGATAATTTAAACGTCCTCTATGCATTTATTGATATAATAATAATTACAATCAGTGAATAAAATAATTTCGAAATAAAACTATATTCGGATTTAATCGCAGTTTTTTTATATTATAATTTTCTCCCGACGTTTTAAAGATTGCAGCCTTCACGGTCCCGGGGTGAACTAAGATGTTTGTCATCAGTAGTTTGATTTCAATATCAAACATTCGCATAAACATAAGCAATCATTTAATTAGCCCCATAAAATATTATAAGTATATTTCAAAATAATCATTTACATTCCTCAATGTTTACATTATGATGAAGTATATGGTGTTTTTGTCAAGGAATCATTGCTTTATTATCCACTCTGTGTAGTCTTACCACATGCTCTGCAGGCCACTGCTGGCTATGGGCTCTTCTATTAATGAGGCTTTTAGTCCTTTGTTTTGATTTATAAAAGTTTTATTGCACGTATTATCGTGTGGTAAACATATTTATTTTTATCCCCGCAGTTAGCAAATTTGAGCACGTTTGACCTCCAATTTTTTTTTCTTTCCTCATTCATTTGTCATCTGGGTGCGTCTACTTGACGGTATTATCAAATGACAACATATTTGGGAGTGTCTTAAAGCCAATAAATAACGTTACATAAGTATTGCAATCACTTTTTGATGTATAAATTACGCATTAGTTTCAATATTATGTTACCGCTGTCGTACTAGAGGGCAGGTTTCTGATCTCAGCATCAAGACAGAAATTACATACATATTATTATTAGTTATACAAAGTGTTTCTCGCGGCTCTGTCCACGTGAGAGATGAAGGTTCCTCAGTGTACTTATCAAGGATAGAAATAGCTTATGTCCTTTGTTATAGATAAATTATTCCGTGCCAAACTTCTTCAAAATCAAATCAACACTGTTAGTGTTACCTTAGTAATTTTAATATTACTATGGAATATAGTCTGAAAATATATTATCTCTACTACATAAGCCTTAAATATTATATAAGTTCAGGAGATTAGGAAATTACAAAGAGATTTATAATTAATTCCCAATAATATAAAAATAATTTCGGTATTCCATTTTTAAATTCTGACACTTTTTTTCTATAAGCTTGACTGTTTTTTATCTACAAAAAATACATTCTAACCTATAAGTGATGACTTGTATGTAAATTGATGGCACGCAAAAAATGGGACTCGACACAAAAAGCCGGATGGTCGAGATTAGCACAAGCCGGGCTTCAGTGACGACCTATCTTTATGACATCATTGTACCTTAACATCTTACTGAGAATTTAAGATATTTTTACTTTTTAACATGTTTGTTACCATGCGCTTTATGTTATTTTCATTTGAGCATTTAAAAAAGTACGCTATTTCACGCAAAATATTGTAGAAAATAGTTTGTAAGTTACTGAACATCAGACAGCTCAAACCTTACAGAAGTGCATTGTATGGTCATTATTAGAGCCAACTTCGTCTGGATGTGGACCCCAGTAAATAACATACCCGTTACTATACTACATAGCTTAGTACATAACAGCTAGTATACTACATAGCCTAGTACATAACAGCTAGTATACTACATAGCCTAGTACATAACAGCTAATATACTACATAGCCTAGTACATAACAGCTAGTATACTACTTAGCCTAGCTCAAACAGTTCATGCCGCGCCCTTTGAGCGCTCGGTTTTTACATCAAATGTACGCCCAGGCACAGGGGGACATTTCTCGTGGCCCTAGTCACACAGCTACAAATTTCTAGGTGTGTCTCTTGATTGAAGCTTCAATTAAAATATATTACAAGGGTTCGCGAATATTTCCTGTTTTTCCTTCCCCAATTTCCTACCAGGCCCCTGCAGTAAGCCGGGGGATTCCAGCATCCCATTTGCAGCTGTCCCCCAGTGTTGACTGCAGGGACGTTTACAGCAAAAAAAACTCACGAAGTTCCATGTAATTTGAAGTTCCAAATGTGTACACTATTTATACCCAAGCCTATCATTATGTCATCTTTATGTCCACTCATTCATTTGTATAAAAAAATTCTACGGTCGAGTTTGATATAAAAACAGTGAATTTTAACTCTTATTTTGCTCAGTTCTCATTAAATTATTTAAAAGGCATCTATCCACACTTAACCAACGTCGTGAGCCGTGAGACTAAGGCCTTCTCAGTGATAAAATAAAAGCAGACGTATGGAACGATATGGTAACACAAATACGACGAAACTCCTTCATAAAGATTTAAAAAAAACCGGAAGTAGGGCAATATATACTAAATATAGGCCTAATTATTTATTAATCAATGAAATAAATACGTACTGTAGCTAAGGCCTCTTCGTAGGTCGCTGGTTGCAAAGGAGGCGACGCTGGCGGCGTCTCGCGGGAGACTGCGGCGATAGGCATCTTGTCAACACATTACTGGAACACCTGAATACATATAGTTAATTATTATTTATTTATTTATAAAGAAACACTAAACAGATCACTGACAATTATAATCTAAATTACATTACAGTGGATCTAATGGCTAGTCAGAATCCAAATAGAAGTGTATTCAACTTATTCAAATTAGGTGACACGTACATGTTATTTAGTTACAAAATAATAATAATAAATATAAAATATGGTGGCTACGGTAAGGTGGACGATTAGATTATTGCTATTCAGATTGCTATTAAGATTGCTATTCAGATTATTGCTATAACGAATCCCAGCGCAGATATGGTACACAAGGAAAAATATTCAGATGTATGGATTTCTGTTCCTTAAGATCATGCGGATGTAATTTTCAATTGCAGATTTGGACAAGGGAAGGTTATTTTAAAAACTCTAAATTATGTAACGAATAAAGCTAATAATTTTAATATAATGATAATTCTTGTGTATCTATGCACCAATTAAGATATGTATACAATCTATTGCAGTGATCAAGCACACAAAATATGTATGTGAACATAATAAATACAAACAAATTATTTAATCCAACTCACAACATGTTTAAATGTAATACCAAAGTATCTTATGTCTTGTCTCTATTAACATAAGATACGTTTTTAACCAAATAATAAGACTTGTATTCCATATTTTTACTATCATCAAAAGTAATAACGAAAATAATATCCTTAAAGAATCATTAAAGTCCATGTCTAAAAGCTCTACTTCAAAAAATAGGGAATATAGGTGTGGTCTAGAACGGAATATTCGGTCCAAAATAAACATCAAATGAATGTCTTCGTAAAATAAATTGTACTTAAATAGATTATAATATATAATATATTTTTAATAATATGTGAATTAAAAACATAATAAGTAATAATAATCTATACTATTATATAAAGCTGAAGAGTTTGTTTGTTTGTTTGTTTGTTTGTTTCTTTGAACGCGCTAATCTCAGGAACTACCGGTCCAAACCGAAAAATTCTTTTTGCATTGGATAGCCCTTTGTTCGTGTAGTGCTATAGGCTATATATCATCACGCTATACCCAATAGGAGCGGAGCAGTAATGGCTAATCTCAGGAACTACCGGTCCAAACTGAAAAATTATTTTTGCGTTGGATAGCCTTTTGTTCGTGGAGTGCTATAGGCTATATATCATCACGCTATACCCAATAGGAGCAGAGCAGTAATGGCTAATCTCAGGAACTACCGGTTCGAACTAAAAAATTCATTTTGTATTGGATAGCCCTTTGTTCGTGAAGTGCTATAGGCTATATATCATCACGCTATGACCAATAGGAGCAGAGCAGTAATGGCTAATCTCAGAAACTAGGAGTTTGAACTGAATAATTCTTTTTGTGTTGGATAGCCCTTTGTTCCTGGAATGCTATAGGCTATATATATCATCACGCTATGCCCAATAGGAGCGGAGCAGTAATCGCTAATCTCAGGAACTACCGGTTCGAAATGAAAAAATATTTTTGTGTTGGATAGCCCTTTGTTCCTGGAGTGCTATAGGTTATATATCGTCACGCTATGACCAATAGGAGCGGAGCAGTAATGAAACATGATGCAAAAACAGGGACAATTTATTAGTTTTGAGAGCTTCTGTTGCGTGCGCTGCGTAAACGGTTAAAGTTATGCAACAATAATGTATGACGGGAATGTTCCTCTTAAAAAGTTCTACAAAAATATATCATAAAACAAAGTCCCCCGCTGCATCGGTCTGCCCGAACGTGTTAAACTCAAAAACTACCCAACGTATTAGGATAAAATTTGGTATGGAGACAGTTTGAGACCCTGGGAAGAACATAGGCTGCCGGGAAAATATATAGCGCGACTTTTATAACGGAAAACTTTAGCCCGAAAAACTTTATAACGCGGGCGGAGCCGCGAGCAAAAGCTAGTTATTATATATCGTCCAAGAATGTCGCATACTGGCTTAATCACACATCACGCACACGAAGTCATTTATTCATCGCCAATTGTTTTATTGGTCTACCACGAAATCAGTCGAACGACCTAAACAATTGTTTCACATACATCGTGTGCTCTATACATAAATATTTTTCATTTACATATATAGAAGACAATGAATCAGTATATCTCGCGTTGATCAAATGTTAACCTGTCACAATGGTCGAAACGACCTTGGCTTGACTGTGTAAAGATTACCATAGCCATACTCGAAGACTCCGTGACTAACCGCAAGAACATGTAACGTTTCTTTTTGAATAGCAAATTGTTTATGTAAACACCGTGTTCCGTTTACTTTAAACGCAATTAGTGAGTTTTAAACGAATGAAATAGGGTTAATACAATGATTTATTCATCATCATCATCAGCCACGTAAAGTCCACTGCTGAACATAGGCCTTCCCCAAAGATTTCCAGACGGGCCTGTCGAAAGCGGTCTGCACCCATCGTGTTCCTGCGACCATTCACTTTATTAAAAGTAGTCAATGTAGATATTGATGTGGGATTATACAAGAATTTAATAGATTATCGCAATCATACTGGTGGTAATAACTGCAGCACGATATCGGCAGGCGCGATACGTATTAAGCGTAAGGCGTTGTATTCTAAGTTATACTTATCCATAATGATTTACTCAAACTTAATTTAGTTAGTAATTTGTTTCTGTTTCTTTAAATTTAATTTAGTCTAAGTGTAAAAGGTTTAAGTCTATATATAAGTAGTATTGTATTTAAAATATTCCGCTACAAAACTGTATATAGCATAGTTAAGGCGATACCTCAAGGTCCATTTTCATACATTTTGTTTCGGCTTTAATCTGGGTAACTAAACAAGTATTGGCAA
Organism: Manduca sexta; assembly: GCF_014839805.1. NCBI lineage: Eukaryota > Metazoa > Arthropoda > Insecta > Lepidoptera > Sphingidae > Manduca > Manduca sexta. The sequence continues at coordinate 6,514,927 of NC_051128.1, forward strand.
GTAAAGAATTTAAATTCACGTCTAGTTAGTGATTAGTTCTCGCCGTTGAAAGAAAAATGTAAAAATAATTAATAATCATGGATATTTCTGCCTTTAAAATTTCGTCATATTAAATTTTAAAGGCCGAAATATCCATGAATTTAAATTCTTTACTTGCCAATACTTGTTTAGTTACCCAGATTAAAGCCGAAACAAAATGTATGAAAATGGACCTTGAGGTATCGCCTTAATAGTACAATTATTTCTGATATTTATATAATTCTACTTTTAAAAAATGGTTTAGCAATTATTTTTTACCCCAAAAAACGAAAAGTATTAACTACTTAACCTCAAAAAATCTGATACAACTGCAACACCATATTTTCAATTACATTAATTATCTGTTTAAAACAACGTACTTTTTACAATAACATTTCTGATTTACATTGTAATCGGCACGAATGTTTTGAAAAACGCTAAATAAAATATTCGCAATAGATATGGAATAATGAAAGGTGACTTCGTTGTCTCGCCACGTCTGTGAGACAATGTTTGGATTACTTATAAAATATTATAAGTAGATCATAAATTATTCATGAACGAGCTTTATGGCAAACATGATAGGCCGAGTTTTAACAGCCGTGCCTCAAACTAAATGATAATGATGGTGATAAATGGCCAAACGATTTCTTAATAACTGGATAGTATAATCGATTTGATTTTTAATCGTATGTTAGATATTAAAATAAAACTACATGCATTTGCATCTTTTATGGTCACAAGGCGGGCTGACAGTCCATCTCGTGACATGAAGGCTGTAAAGTCTTCGAAACGTCGGGAGAATATAATATAAAAAATCGCGATAAAATCCATTATATTAATTTTTATGGACATACCTAAGATAAAATACTTGCCACGAGCCATCTGTCCAATAAGGACCTAATGGCATTTTTATGTCACGCGTCCTATTGCTATTCAAGAACTCTAATACAAATATTATATCCTGTCGTAAAATGGACTACAAGCATGGAACTACGTGATATGAGTGGAAAATTCGTATTTAGAAGGCAATAAACGTATAGACAACTTTGTACCGGGCAGACGCCAGAATATGCTAACTTACTGAAGAAGATAAGGGCTAGTTGGACCTGACCAGCACGCAAATGCTGGCCAGCTATCGAAATATGTAACTTCCTTTTAAACCAGCTGCAATACATTAATGCGTGGACCTTTCTAGAAAATGATTTATGCTTTTACAGTGTGAATACAATGAGCGGTGGAATAAAACTTTGATTTACTGTTGACCAAGTTAATTATGAATTAAAAAGTTGGATCCTTTTCAAATAACTTATACGTAATTGATTTTTATAAGCGTGAACTTGTTATCACTGCTTGCTGGGTTTATGACACCTGAATTGTAAAAATTTCTATTATAATTATTAGTTGTATGTTTTTCATGCTGTAAATATTTTTTTATAAATAAATTCATAACATAGCGAGACGTTATTATAACTCTATTGATATATTTCTAAGCCAATGTTTTCTGATGAAAAGGACTAAGATGGCAAGCATCATCTATCACCATTTTATTGATTGCAATCAGTTTTTAAGATAAAAAATCCTTTGGCACGACGTAACGTCATTAGAAGTCCATGCTGTCCACACATTCCTCCATGCAAGTGTCGATCCTTCATTATTATGATAAACACGACATCCAAGACATAATGAAGACTTAGAATGTATAATAAATTACTTAATACACACCGGTATGTTTATTTCCAAAGATTTGCATGTGGTAGAGACTTGCTTGATTTTTTCTACAGTTTGACTTACACGCCGTTATTGTTGAGGTGGCATAGGCAAACACAAAGCCGCTTTATAATATAATGTGAACTGGGAGCATAATAGTATTTATTTCAATTATTGTATTTTGAATTAATAACAATGTAATGTTACTAAGCGCTGTGTGCTAGTTTGTTACGGTTGTCTTCTAACGTGCAATATATTAGAAAAATATAAGTTCTTATTCTACCGAAAATCTAGTTTATTTTTACACTTATTCTGCTGTGCAACTCTGCAAGGGCGATTCGAAGCCCAAGAGTTATTCCTGAAGGGTAAATAGAGGTGTAACTCAAGCACCTTTTTATCACCATGTATATTCTGTCCCATGATATGCTAGGGAACGTCTCCGAGCCGATACTGAACAAAGCTTTGCCTAAACCGGGTTTCGAACACATAACCTCAAACACATTACCACGACGCAACCGAGATAGTCTATGACAGGTAATCGGGATTAATTTATAATAGGAACATTGTGTGGGAAAATTGACGTGACACAACTCTAGTATTGCCCGTTATCTAACCATAATTAGTAAAATTCCCAGACACCTAATAATTCAAATTTTTCCCAAAAGTCTGGCAATGCAATCATTGTGTAAACAGAATGACAGTCACGATCATTTGCCATCATGACTCCGTCGTTTGCTAGTCTTGTGCGTTACAAGAAAATGAAATCGTATTTGATATTTATGTTTAATATTTCATAATAATCTGGATTATTCCGAACATTTCAATATCCTTTAATTAATACTTCCGTAGCTGGTTCTTTATTAGTTCCTTTCCTTAATTAAACGAGTAAGATGGAAAAAAAATACCACGTAACTGTGTCATGCTATAAATTCCGCTTACTTAAATGGCAATATCGTATTTAATAATTTATGGATTAACAGAAAGAGAATAATTTAAAGAAACATATTAAGTCAATTTAAAAAAGTAATATTTCAGATAAAAATGAGTTTTGCTATTATTTTTTACTACACTCGGTATTTCCACAATAGTTTTCTTTAAATTACTTTTCGCGTAAAAGATTTGTTATAAATCCGAATACAATGATTAATAAGCCGTGAAATCAATTACAAAAATCATAAATACCACGACTACTTCTTTTTTAAAACTACAACTTCTTTAGAAATAGCGTGTTCAATTCACGAAGCTATAAATAGAATACCCACAAAATACACGTTTATAAATTGTCGAATTAATCAAGAAGTCGATGCAGCCTTGTTCATATAAGGAGTTGGTGTTGTGACTCATGTCTCGGCGGCCTCACTTCAGGAATGGCAACTTGTCAACGCACTGATAGGTACTTTCATTTTCAAAACAATATTAAAATTAATATAATACCTATATATATAGTAATATCAACCCTGTATGTGTCCCGTTGCTGAACACGGGCCTCCTCTACTACTGTGAGGGATTAGACCTTAGTCCACCACTCTAAACTAATGCGGATTGGTAGCCTTTACACACTCTCAAAATTCCTATAGAGAAATTCTCAGGTATGCAGGTTTCCTCACGATGATTTTCTTTAAAAGCAAGCGATAATTCACAAAGAATTCACACATATTTTTTAAGAAAAGTCAAAGGTGCGCGCCTTTGGGTTTTGAACCTGTGGACATTCGTTTCGGCAGTCCATTCCACACCCAACTAGGCTATTGCTGCTTAATATTATATTTACCTCCCACAAAACCCTACCCAGTAGTCAAACCAAGCTGTCATTTCCAAAATAGCAAATATTGTTTAAACTCCGACAGAGACTGTCGAAACAATGACGAATATATTAAGGAAAAAACTAAATATACAATATCGTTTAATGGCTCCTTTCACTGGTTAATTTCACTTTTCCATTTTCGTATAACAAACAACAAAGAGACATTAAAAAGGAGGTTGTCTTTTAGGGTATATCAAAGTTTGGAAACTTGCCAAAATAAATACGTATGTGTCTCCGATAGCGTCAATAATAGATATTGTGACCTCAATACCTTATTAAATTATGATTTATCGACAAAGCTATTTGGAAACTAGAATAAATATTATATTTACGGCGCTTCGAGCAATAAATTCGTGTTCAATTTCTATCGTAATCTTCGAAGTCAGATTTTGTATTTTCTGTTACAAAGTAAATTCTATGTTCAGACAAGGTTGGATTATATCTAAAGATTATGGTTTTCGCTTGAAACTACGTATCAAAAGTACATTTTATTTTCTGTGTACCTTTACACTTCCCACGCGAATAACCAAAGTAGATATGAAGCAAACACTTCCGTATACAACCATACGAATTGAGACAATAATATCAATAGTATATTTAAGTAGTTTACACTAAAAGATTCACACACTAATTTTGACGTTCACGTGTTCCTACGTCCTTTATCCTTTTTGGTAAACAAAGCGTGAGGAAGCAATGAAACATAACAATGTAAACCGCAACACGCGCATATCACACATCGGCTAAAAAAAAGACAATACAATATGACTTTTAATTATAAAAGCGGACAAATTCAAACAACAAACGTTTATTTTTCTGTGATCTGAAAACCTATTTAAGGGCATTGTAGATATTAGTTGTTGCATCGTATAATACCCATATAATTAAGGATATAAGATTCAATAACTAATATCTCAGTACCATATAGTGCTTACTACTTGATGCTTCAAAAGTAAGGTATTGCTGCCGTCATGGAGTCAAGCCATCAAGCGACCGGCTTACTCGTCATCCAATTATATAATAACACTACATCAACTATACACTAGTTATTCAAAGTGATAATTCCGGCTTAACAACTCTATTCGGCCGAGTAATCATTAGTTTCGCAATGAATGTTCAGGTGTATCGATTATACTAAATGGTTTGTCCAACCGTGTCCCTGTTACGAATGGTTAGACGTTGGTGTATTGCTTGTGCAACGCATCGGTTTTATAATCTTTGTGTGTGTAGCAAAAGCTTTCGATAGTTCGCATGTTTTATTTCTATTTATGTGACTTCAATTATGTATCATCACGGTTATATTAGATAACGTGACGAGTAAAATTTATTTAATATTCATTGACATTCGCTCCCTATAACATCATTGGAAGGAATACACGTGGTAACAAATGAGTGAACTAGTTGCGCCTCTACCTAACCTACGGGGACAAAAGCCATGTGTGTGTGTGTGTGTGTCCGTGTGTGAGTCTGTCATTTACGACACTTAGCCGAAATAAACGATCAGGGTCGGAATGGGTTATAGAAATATACTCATCACCAAATAACCAATGTTATATCTAAACTTCTAAATAACAAATTTGCAAAGGACCCCCGGTAAATCTAGAACGCAATAATGTACGATTCATCCAACTAATTAATCATGATGGTTAACTTGTGCCTAATATGGTTACAGGTTTGCTTAAACTTACTAGTTAGCACAGTTTTAATTTAGCTATTGAGAACATCATGATAACATTGGCCAGTTATTAATGACCTGGCATTGTAAATCTTAGGCAAGCATAAGGTGTATTATGGACAGCAACCAGTATGGGGGAGTATTAATAACCTATATATAATCTTAATTAATTCCAGTCCAAGATAGATATCAAAATTTCAATAATATATAGTTATATTAAGTATTACAATACTATGCTTATGAAGATGTATATAATTATGGATTTGTGTCGATTATTTAGCTTAAAGTTACGTTCAATTCTTATTTTCAACAAAAGTTTTGTACAGCATTGCGAGTTATGTTGGTCCCATGGAATTAAATTAATGATTTAATAAGAATATGACTTAAATTTCGACAGTAATAATAAGGAAATAAGAGTTATAAGAAACATGGCAATGGCAAACTTTTAATCATAATAATATTTTTACGTAGTTAGGACTATATTTCCTCAAATATAGTATTTATCTAATAAATATTTCAGGTCACATTAGATTTAAATATGATGTTTAAATAAATAAACGTAGATTTGAAGAAATGTGAGGGATTAATTTTCGATGTCTTCCCAGGGCCCTTATTCTGTATGATAGTGTAAACGCGTAACGCGGCCGTGTCATGTTATCTTCGAGAAATGTGCCTAGAATGGTATTCTGTAAGCCAAATTTCTATAGTCCTAAACATGACGCGTTGTGTTCCGTGCTTGTTACGCACTGTTAACATAACGTGCGGGATAGAGAATAAGGCCCCAGGACCATTGTTTACCTCGTATACGAAATAAACAAAAACATTTTCGTGACAGGTTTCCCTCGACCATAATATTTTTAAAAAGAAACAGACCCTAATATGTTAACTCCCAGAAAAGGACTTCTAAATGATTAGGTTGTCACGATTGGCTAATTCTATATGCTGACTTGGTTTGTGTTATTTTATTTACGCTTGAGATCTTGTATATATTTAGGCGTCAGGCAGACGTTGTTAACTTGCTTCAGAAACACTTTATGAATATTGTTGCTGAAGTATTCAAAGGAACTGTCAGCGGTAGAAAGAATCTGTGCAGCACCTTAGAATCTACCGGTGGGCCTAAATCTCATTCTTTTCTATAATCGCCTTACATACATCAATGTCGTATTAAAAATAATGTTACTTGCGGTTTCGTATGTCGATCAAATATTTGTTTGAGCTAAATCGACTATCAAAATCTTGCCAAACTGGTCGATATCGGATCCAATAAATAATTCATAAGTTCGTGTTCTCACAATAGGGTTTGTGGATATTAACGGGCATTAGAAAATGAAATGAGCCGCGGTGGCATTGTATTGCGGTAAAACTGCAGAGCCTCGGGTTCCATTCCCGGATCGGGCAAAGTGATCTTGAGCTTTTCTACTTGGTATCAATCCGGAGTCCTTAATTTGTACCCGACATGGCGATAGGGCCGCCTCCTATCACATCATGGGACGGAATATAAACTGCGGAAAGAAGGCGCATCGGTTAAGCCTCTGCCTACCCTTTCTGGGATAACAAGGAAAATTTTCAAAATACATCCACACTTGGTTGCTTACGCAAGTTTTTATCCGAACCGTTGTTATCGACATCGTTTTAATCGAGATTTGTTAATAATATAAAAAAAAGAAGTAACGAACAGTAAATTTTACAAACATAATTATAGATAGAATTTTTTCCAAATAAATTGTAGAGTTAGATGTAAAACTTTTTTAACCTCCGATATGAAAATATCCCTTTACACCAAATACAACTCAGCATAACTACACATTTACCATTAGTTTCGTGCTATTAATTCCACGTTTCTTAATGCAGCAAGAAAATTGATCAAAACACCTATTCAATCGTAACTCAACGAATAATGTTGGGTCATTTTAACAAAATTAGCGATGACGTTCCACAAAAAACGCTCAAGAACTCGATTCTATAGAATGTTATAAACTTTATGGGATGTGAGTCTTTGGGAATAAGATGTTATTTAAAAACACCAAGACGAGTTTTTTTTAATGTTTACGAGAATTTTATTCTACAATAACTCATGTTATAAAATCAATAGGATTAATAATTAAAATAGAATGAATTGTTTTGATCTTGAATATATTGGTTGGTATTCTATATGAGTTAATGATAACTATAGTACGCAGAGGTAGGCTGTACATTTGTATACAGTAAGTGGTGTAACATCACATAAACGGACATCTAAAGGATAAAATGGCCTCACAACGAAGTGACGTTAATAAGTAGCATCTTCACCTTTTACTTTTAAAGTTTTTTTTAATTATTTTTTTTCTATCCGTGGAAACATGTAATTAGTGTAATTTTAATGTCACTTTCCTTATTTTTGTAACACTATGTTTACTTAAAATAATTAAATTAACAAACTAATAAATTATAATCAATTGTGAAGGTATTTGTTATATGTTATGTGAAATATCTCTGCTATTAATTCATATTATTCGTGCCCGCGCTTCCGCCACAGATAATAAATAATCTTTAGGTATTCTTTATAACCACGCGACAAAACCCATTCTAATTTTATTATTTTCGCTACACAATAAAAAACGGCAACGCATTGGAATAATTTAATGTGTTCCTAATTTACATCCGACATAGCGATTATATTTTACGATGTTATAAAACATAATTGTACAAGTCCGGTTACATGAGTGTTAATAAGGATTTCTTTCATTCATTCGGCTATTATTGCTCCGTAAATTCATTAATCATTTGAAATAATATAAATGGTGCAATTATTAGAGTATTTGTTTTTTTTTTCTTTTTCTTCTCGTTGCTCTTCGACCAGTTTTTTTGTTTAAAATAATGGTTAGAATATATAAGTATGTTTTTTTTTCAAAGGGCATAACTTTCTTGGAGTGTCAACATTCCATTTCTAGGTCAAACTGTTGATTAGGCTCAAAACGAAATAAATAAAACAAGACGCAAACTTATTGGTATAATCATGTCAAGAAAACCTTGTATTCCTTTCAGATACATATTATTTTAAAAATGCTACGTGTATTAATAAGTTTAAAGGGGCAACGATCTCTCGGGTAGAAGGTCAATATCAATTCTGAGTAGTGAAATAAAAATATTTAACCGGATTTTTTATACCAGATGGTCGTCAAACTAGCCATTAGATTTCTTAATGATATATGAACATCCATGTATTAATTTTTACCTCTATCTAAAGAAAAAAAATTAAGTCACATTATACAATTTGTTAAAAAAAGCGCTCTATCCTGTATATAAAATTAATGGTATATTTAGTGTAGTGTTACTATATTTAACAACCGGCATAGAAAAAATGATTAATAAATGTTTGTAGCCTCCGAGGTACTATAACTTTTGAATATATCTACACCGGGTTTATATATAAAAAGACATGCATTATTACGATATTTTGAATTAACGAAATGTAATAAATTGTGAAATATATTTTATGAATTTAAATCTACCCATAAAATGCCGTAGATACGTTTCTAAGGCATTTTTGTAGATTCAATATACGGATACTGAAACTAAAAACCTGCTCAATCAGAAATGTTGAAATAACACCTCAAATGTCAACACTTAGAAGGACCGTGCGTTATGTTAATGCTATGGTCTTGAGCAAAAGTCATTCACGCATGTTACTTACAACATTATGTAAACCTTTTGACAAACGTGTCGTCTCCATTAATAAATATTACTCAACCGAAATAAAAAGACCTCTGATGAGACGCTATTTTACCGATGAACGTAAAGAAAAAGAAACATCGCGGACCTTTTTAAATTTGTTAGTTAACAATGTGGGAACGTTTACAGTTCCGTACTTCGTGTAGATCGAGAGATACGAAGTTTTCATTACGCGTTTTATTTTTTTAATTAGAAATATGAATATGTAATTTCTTTAAAATGGTTATAAACGTGTAAAGTATACAACTAATTCATTATGTAGTAACTATAAATATCAAAATAAAAATGATGAATGAAAACGAAAATTATGTTTTTAATAGCATTAAAATTGCTAATATCATGGATACTGTCATCATAGCCTGGTTCCAGCCGACCGGCATAATTGTGTCGACTGACGAGGGGTAATCTTCTCTGGTCAGTTAACATCCTATTGGACCCCATTCACCACCAGATGTAGTGGGGTACCTTTGACGTGCACGTAAAATTAATATTTTGTACTTATTTTGTAGACTCCGGTATAATCATGACGATTGATAGATGTGTTTTATGAGCTGAATTTATTAACCATGTAGCATGTACTCATTATTTGAAGTCGCTATAAAAATGGCCGACATCCAAATGATTCTCACATAAATAAAATCGGTTTCACGATAAAGGAAACAATAGCATCACATTGTGAGTATCCACACGTCCTTTATTGTCACTTTTATAAATAGCTGACAATCAATATGTGCCCGAGATTATACTTACAAAGTTATATATACGTGTTAACTTAATTGTATTGCAAAATATACGGTTTATATGCGTTGTAGATTCTAACTTAATTGTTATATGTAATTAAATTAACACACACTTAGGGAAGTGATAGGCAGAGGCGCAACTGATACACCCACTTTTAGCTGTGCGTATTCCGACCCATAATTGAAAAGGGGGCAAACCTATCGCCATAGAGTAGAGAACCTTAATATAACATTGCCTGACCAAGGGATCGAAACCGAGACCTCAGCCCTGCAGTGGTACCATAATACAACTACGACACCGGTCAATTATGGCAGTCAATTGCATTATGTATTGGATTTTTTAAAATCCATTATTCATCGACATTTTTGTCATTGCGTTTTCTACATTGTACTTAATATATGTATATTTTATTTAACTATTTGCTTAAATGTTTATTTAGCATTGATATAATGCGTACTTACTAAAATCTGACCGCAGTGGTCTAAGGAAATTTTACCTAATCCGCGTTTGATATTCAACTCATGGTTGACACTGGATGTCTGCCATTGTCGAATGTGCAAAATACGTGGGTATTCCATGACCCGTCGACTCGTCTCGAGCCCTGACTAAGGACATGTAAACGGGTGTAACAGGGCTGTGCTATAAGGAAAAACTTGGAATTACGTAGTTGTATTTTTACGAATAAATTTCATTACTCAGGAGACGTAATTCTTGTTTGATCGCACAATTTATTAGTCAGTTACGCATTTCCAGTTAAATTGTATCATAGGGATTTTCGATATGATACGTCCCGTAATGACATCAAGTGGCGAATCAGGCATGTTTGACTCAGCTGAGAATATATTTAGGAATATAATAATTATGAACTTTTAATAATGCAGTGTAATTTTATGACGACAGGTTTGTGAAATTTCACCGATTAAAAAAATTACTTCACATAACAATTTACTTTTATTGTATTAAAAAAAATATATATAGGTACAAAAACTATAATATAATGCATAGTGAAGACCGTATCAAGTAAATTTGTATTAAAATTCGTGTACATTTCTTTAAATTTTTTACTTATCCCTTCAATAGGAATAAATACCGTTATAGAATCAACAGTTGGCCTCTCGAAGCCTATCAGGCCAAGCCATCAGGCTTATCTGGCAGCCCTATTTGCACTGGCGACCCGACGCGACGCGAATATCGAAATAATGTGAATTAACCACGGTTCAGTGTCACCGGATTCGGATTTACGAGCCACTTTAAATGCCATGGCGTTTTTGTTTCATTCAACTTCATTCATGCGATAACCAGTAGGCGATTATTTTGTCAATGTTGAAACTTTCGACTTTCAAAAGATTATCTTCTGCGCATGTTATGAAAATGTGAGTGCGTGATCTACGCTGATATTGATCTTAATGGTAAGCATGCTTAAGATAATCGATTTAGTACTCGTAAAATCTTTTAAAAACTATTCCTTGATGCGTATTTACTATTATATTGAACTAATATTTAATCTTTCAGACCAAGGAAGCAAGAACATTATGCCACGACGCGATCATAAATTATATTTTAATAAAATTACTCATCAATAATTAATAGAGAGTTCATTTATCTTTTGAATGATATTGTTGCGTGTAATTTAATATACTAAAGTTTTTACCGTAGCAATTATTACTATAAAAACTATGACTGTGAAATATGATATGCTTCGCGGTGAGTAAGCCCACAACTGTGGAGCGCATAGATAAAAAAACCTTAAATAAAACTGTTGGAAATCAATCCATCTATTTGAATAGATACTATAATATTACAATTTCAGATGAAGATCCCTAACGCTTTTATTAATATCTTACGTACGTATTGTGTTAGACCAAAAGTAGTTCGAATATAATGATGGTTTCAATAAATGATTTATTTAATTTAAATACTATAGTAAGGTCACTATAGTCGTGATTTTCAATAGACAGGATCTAAATTCGGTTTAAAAAATGAAATAATATATAAAATTTCTTAACTGAAAAAAGAATTTAAATCACAGTTCTTTAAATAAAAATATTTTGTACTTAAAATAACGCGCATTCGCAGCGTGGTTTACACATTCAAAGTGACAAGTCGACGTCTGCGCCTGAGTAGTTGGGTAGCAAAAACAGTAACAAGGCTAGAACGTGGTTATCTACGACCATCCCACGAAGGTCTTCGACTCCACGTGAGGATCGTTTGTTTTATCGTGCCAGCTAGCGCCGAAAATGATGTCAAAAAAGTTTTTATTTGTTTTTTTTTCATAGCGCTATAAAGGATATGTACAAGTATTTATTTATTTGGACTTTTATTGTTAAATTTAATATGAAAACATATTTTTTTTGTATTTGGATTTTTCTTCTCAGTTTCAGCCCGATATAGCGATAGGCTCGCCCGCTATCACATCATGGGACGGAATACACTTGGCGAAAAGTAAGTAACCTGGTTGCGCATCTGCATACCCCTTCGGGGATAAATGCATGATGTGTATACTATGTATTACTAAGGATTGTTTGGCAAAAGCACCAACCAACATCATGGAGAGCTAAACACTATATGCTTTTTAGATAATGTATAACTTATATCTTTATCTTCCCCATAATGTAATGGAGTATTGATATCGGAACGATTTATCGCATATTTGTAATAAATGATATTAAATATCTAGAATGTGTTACAATTGTACCCAAAAATGTAACTACTTTATATATTATTGGCAATTTCGTTATACGTTTGATATTTATAAAATGGCAAAAATATTTCCGCTAGATCGGAAGTAAGTTCATTATTAGAATGATTTTAAATTTATAAATTACATTACGCCGTGAATGATCTTATAACATTCTTAGTAACCTACAAACTTTTTTGTTATTATCATCTTTAAACCATCTATAGAAATTTAATATCTATAAATATCTGTTCAGTAATCAATACAAACGCCGATCAATTCAAATGATAGTACTTACCTGTCATAATCGATTACTAACAAAGCTGCGTCGTAGTAATACCTATTTCTATCGACGAGAACTGGTTTTACAACATAAGATTTAATCAATGTCATCACTTCCTGATGTCCTGTACGATGACTCTTCTAGACTAATAATCAAGTCATAACAACAAATATAATTATAAATGTTTAAGATGTTTGTACGGGAAGTTATCCGCTATAGATTTGGAAGAAATTTCACAAACATAAACAAGCTATTTTTAGTCAATGCGCGCCAAAAACAAACTATGCTCTTGGTTAATAAGTTGGGACGTTTTATTCAGTGTACAGTCAGCCATACCAGTAAGTAAACAAATTAGAAACTTTAAAATGGTTCGGGATATTAATTTCAATCGAAATATGATTTTCTTTCTAGAATAAAGTAAACTCTTTGAAGTTTGTTTCGATGAAAATAAAGTGACGGTTGAAGGACGTTTACGTTTTAAGGCGATTTAAAATTTTGAATTGATCAATTACTTTTAGAGCTGTTAGTATCTAAAATTTGGACATCTATACTATTATATAAAGCTGAAGAGTTTGTTTGTTTGTTTGTTTGTTTGTTTCTTTGTTTGTTTGTTTGTTTGTTTGAACGCGCTAATCTCAGGAACTACCGGTCCAAACCGAAAAATTCTTTTTACGTTGGATAGCCCTTTGTTCGTGGAGTGCTATAGGCCATATATCATCACGCTATACCCAATAGGAGCGGGGCAGTAATGGCTAATCTCAGGAACTACCGGTCCAAACTGAAAAATTCTTTTTGCGTTGGATAGCTCTTTGTTTGTGGAGTGCTATAGGTTATATATCATCACGCTATACCCAATAGGAGCGGGGCAGTAATGGCTAATCTCAGGAACTACCGGTCCAAACTGAAAAATTCTTTTTGCGTTGGATAGCTCTTTGTTCGTGGAGTGCTATAGGTTATATATCATCACGCTATACCCAATAGGAGCGAAGCAGTAATGGCTAATCTCAGGAACTACCGGTCCAAACTGAAAAATTCTTTTTGCGTTGGATAGCCCTTTGTTCGTGGAGTGCTATAGGCTATATATCATCACGCTATATTCAGTAGGAGCGGAGCAGTAATGGCTAATCTCAGGAACTACCGATTCGAACTGAAAAATTATTTTTGTGTTGAATAGTCCTTTGTTGTGGAGTGCTGAAAGTTATATATCATCACGCTATGACCAATAGGAGCGGAGCAGTAATGAAACATGTTGCTTAAACGGGGAAAATTATGAGTTTTGAGCGCTTCCGTTGCCTGCGCTGCGTAAACGGTTAAAGTTATGCAACAGTGATGTATGACGGGATTGTTTCACTTAAAAAGTTCTAAAAAATATATTATAAAACAAAGTTCCCCGCTGCATCTGTCTGCCTGAACGTGTTAAATTCAAAAACTACCCAACGTATTAAGATGAAATTTAGTATGGAGACAGTTTGAGACCCCGGGAAGAACATAGGCTCCCGGGAAACTACTACTTTTATAACGGAAAACTTTAGTCTGAAAAACTTTATAACGCGGGCGGAGCCGCGGGCAAAAGCTAGTAAATTAATAAAATGTTAGTATAATTATTTCTTATGTTTATCGGAATGTTAGATTTTAAATAAAACTTTTTTACGGACTATATCTCGGTTTTTATATTATAACAATTTTATATTGTAAAATGTAGGTAGATATTGTAATTTTGACTTTTCGGATGACCAACACCTAAGTCTGCCCCGTGACCACAAAGACTCCAAAGTCTTCGAAACGTCAGGAAAAAATTAAAATATAAAAACTGAGATAAAATCCGTAAAATAGTTTATTTTAATATTTTAGTATAAAAAAAACTATTCCACTTGTTTATATGCTCGCAAACATTAATGAATCATAAGAATGACATACTACGATCATAAGATTACCATTAAAGGTAAATTATATATACAGTTTTGACTATAAACAGTTTGATATTTTACATAACAAATGGCTGACAAGACTTCCCGCATTAACTTATGAACATTTTTGTTGCTTAATACCGCTAGTTTCTAATTCTTATTCCTGAAGAATGATTTCCCGCCAATTTCATCCGTTTGTATAATATCCATAATGATGTTCCTCATAACATTTTTTTATAATAGAAACTATAAATTTTAACATCAATGTCTATTTCAAATCATTTATACAATAGGAAAAATCTGAGGTGAGGTCATAATAATGTACTATCAATTGATGATACATTATTATTTGCCATCGGTAGGAAATATGGCATATTCTTTAAATTTTAATCTTAGTAATATAATAAAAATGCGAAAGTTTATTAAGGTATGATTTTTGTTAGAAACAAATGCAGAAATCGTAGATTTAATTTATAAATGCTAACTCACGCGGGTGAAGCACTTGCTTATACATACAATGATTATTAGATGCATTTAGCCATATTTCACATTTGTGTTGTGAGTTGTTGAAAATATCAGCTCATTTATGATGTATGATGTTTACAACTTAACTCTTTCATTTATTAAGTAATAATTTCCCTTATTTTAGCTATATCAAACTTGGCTTCATCAACTCTCATTTAGAAACGACCAAACACCCATTACACCACATATATATGGTTTTGTTAGATCTTATGATGTATTACAAAATCACCATATACAAATTTAGCGCCATCATGTTATTTTATTTTTTCGTCAGTTTTCCTATTAAGTAAATAAGTAAAAGTTTCTAGACATTTAATTATTATGGTCATAACAACAATCTTTATAAGAATGCACATGAATACTCGTATGGAAAATACACATTAACAATAATATTTGACTCGTCAACTACACTTCCCATATATTTTAATTTTATATGTATAACGTAGAATGTTTCTGAGAAACAGAAAGCATTTAAAGTACAAAGTCGGAATTGAGTTGGTAAATTTTTAAAATCAAAAAAATATTGACCTTATTTTGAACGACTTAATATAATAATTCATTCCGTAAATGAAATACTAAATACATTTAAAACATATAATATGTTAGTTACAATAAATTATAATTGATCTAAGGTAAAATAAATAACTGTATGGATTCTTACTCTTTGTGGTCATCGTCCGAAAATAGTAATGATGTAAAGAGATGTTTTTATTTAAACATCGTTGAATATTATCGATACTCACCGATGTTCCTTATCAAAATACATATGACTAATATTCTTAACATACTAATGTCGCTAATTTGTTATACAAGCAATTAAGAATATTTATGAGCAAGCGCTTTGGCTGCGACAAGTACGAAAACTTACTTGAAAACTAAAATAATTTTAGTTTGGTAATTTCATTGTATGTTGCTATTTGTACGACACACTGATGTTCCACATATTTTAAATTCTTTATAAAATTGTTTCATGAAACAATATAAAAAAAAAAAAATCTTTGATTAAATTGCAACATTCACTACATAATATAAAATTTAATAAAAAAAATCTAATCTTGGTGGTAACCCATGTTAAGAATTGGACTATCCTCAGTCACATCACCTTATAAAAAAAATATTTGTTATGAGGTAATGTTACTACCCGCTATTACTACCCTTACTACTCTACATTCATATTAACCAATATCCATTAAAGAAACCCTTTATAATATTACATACGCCTCAAAATTCGACTACGTTTGACGACTAAATTCTAAATGTTCTAGGACCATCCGTATCCCGATATAAGTTAATAAAAGCCCATTACACAAATAATTAGGCTTGGCGCAGGTAAATGATCACCTTGTCGCGACCGAGTAAGGAATTCGCTCGCAGCCTCTGTTCCTCCACTACCGCAGCCGTAACAACCGACCTCCGCAGCCAGATTTTTCTTGGTAGTAATTACTCTTTATTCTTATGCGCCCCTGGTACCTACTTAAAATAAATTAGCCTATATTACTGTATTGTGAATATTTCTGTACACGCAAAGTACTATATTATATAATTAAATAAACCTTATTAGTTGTCCCACTGATTTATTTGTATAATTTCTTAATATTTAATCTTTATCCGTATTACGCTTTTAAGTGATAAAAACCACTTAAATATTAAATCGTTAATGCGCATTGAAGTTTTCATATCCATCTTACTAAGTATACATTTTCAAATTCCATAACTTAACAATAAAACCAAGGAAATGTTTGTCATACATAAGATAATTAACGCAATACATTTACGCAACAAAACATGTACTAAAATGGCCGTAAACACCAACCGGAACAAAATGTACTATGTCAGACACACGAAACATCATAAACTTATGAAATGATTTTCCGCAAGATGCGTTTTATTAAGGAAATAGATATGTCTGCATTCTATTACACGATTAATGTCCGCGATGGCTATCAAGAATTAACTTGCAATAAATAACTTGTTGAAATATACTATAGCTAGATGCATATAATATGTGATTTTTTTTTAGATAATAATTCATTTATGTCTATACTGGTTTTCGTTAGGACTACCACTATAAGTATAAAGGCCTAAAGTATACAAAAGTGTTTGACCCGGAATAGTACCGAAAACCAGTCTAAGAATTGTAGATCTTCACAAATAACTGAATATGTAAAGACATGACAAAATTTCTTAGAACATGATCGCTTATCGTGCGACGGATGTGAGTAACATAAAACCTACTTACGTGTTATTGGAAGCATTTTGTCGAGACTCAGAAAAACTATGCAATGCGATTATTAAATAAGGAAACATTGTGCTAAAAATCGCGAGAAACAATGCCTTGATATGTAAAAACATGGAGTAATCGGTGTACTTAAAAAAACATACGCGTAAAATTGAAAACCTTCAACATTTTTTTTAATCTATATACTTTATTATTATATAAAGCTGAAGAGATTGTTTGTTTGTTTGTTTGAACGCGCTAATCTCAGGAACTACCAGTCCAAACCGAAAAATTCTTTTTACGTTGGATAGCCCTTTGTTCGTGGAGTGCTATAGGCTATATATCATCACGCTATACCCAATAGGAGCGGGGCAGTAATGGCTAATCTCAGGAACTACCGGTCCAAACTGAAAAATTATTTTTGCGTTGGATAGCCCTTTGTTCGTGGAGTGCTATAGGCTATATATCATCACGCTATACCCAATAGGAGCGGGGCAGTAATGGCTAATCTCAGGAACTACCGGTCCAAACTGAAAAATTCTTTTGCGTTGGATAGCCCTTTAATCGTGGAGTGCTATAGACTATATATCATCACGCTATACCCAATAGGAGCGGAGCAGTAATGGCTAATCTCAGGAACTACCGGTCCAAATTGCAAAAATCTTTTTGCGTTGGGTAGCTCTTTGTTCGTGAAATGCTATAGAGTATATATCATCACGCTATACCTAATAGGAGCGGAGCAGTAATGGCTAATCTCAGGAACTACCGGTCCAAACTGAATAATTCTTTTTGCGTTAGATAGCCCTTTATTCGTGGAGTGCTATAGGCTATATATCATCACGCTATACCCAATAGGAGCGGAGCAGTAATGGATAATCTCAGGAACTACCGGTACAAACTGAAAAATTATTTTTGCGTTGGATAGCTCTTTGTTCGTGAAGTGTTATAGGGTATATATCATCACGCTATACCCAATAAGAGCGGAGCAGTAATGGATAATCTCAGGAACTACCGGTCCAAACTGAAAAATTCTTTTTGCGTTGGATAGCCCTTTGTTCGTGGAGTGCTATAGGCTATATATCATCACGCTATACCCAATAGGAGCGGGGCAGTAATGGCTAATCTCAGGAACTACCGGTCCAAACTGAAAAAATATTTTTGTGTTGGATAGCCCTTTGTTCGTGGAGTGCTATAGGCTATATATCATCACGCTATACCCAATAGGAGCGGGGCAGTAATGGCTAATCTCAGAAACTACCGGTCCAAACTGAAAAATTCTTTTTGCGTTGGATAGCCCTTTGTTCGTGAAGTGCTATAGACTATATATCATCACGCTATACCCAATAGGAGCGGAGCAGTAATGGCTAATCTCAGGAACTACCGGTCCAAATTGAAAAAATCTTTTTGCGTTGGGTAGCTCTTTGTTCGTGAAATGCTATAGAGTATATATCATCACGCTATACCTAATAGGAGCGGAGCAGTAATGGCTAATCTCAGGAACTACCGGTCCAAACTGAATAATTCTTTTTGCGTTGGATAGCCCTTTATTCGTGGAGTGCTATAGGCTATATATCATCACGCTATACCCAATAGGAGCGGAGCAGTAATGGATAATCTCAGGAACTACCGGTACAAACTGAAAAATTATTTTTGCGTTGGATAGCTCTTTGTTCGTGAAGTGTTATAGGGTATATATCATCACGCTATACCCAATAAGAGCGGAGCAGTAATGGCTAATCTCAGGAACTACCGGTCCAAACTGAAAAATTCTTTTTGCGTTGGATAGCCCTTTGTTCGTGGAGTGCTATAGGCTATATATCATCACGCTATGACCAATAGGAGCGGAGCAGTAAAGAAACATGTTGCAAATACGGGGAAAATTATTAGTTTTGAGAGCTTGCGTTGCCTGCGCTGCGTAAACGGTTAAAGTTATGCAACAATGATGTATGACGGGATCGTTCCTCTTAAAAGTTCTAAAAATATATTATAAAAACAAAAGTCCCCCGCTGCATCTGTCTGCCTGAACGTGTTAAACTCAAAAACTACCCAACATATTAAGATGAAATTTGGTATGGAGACAGTTTGAGACCCTGGGAAGAACTTAGGCTCCCGGGAAACTATTACTTTTATAACGGAAAACTTTAGCCTGAAAAACTTTATAACGCGGGCGGAGCCGCAGGCAAAAGCTAGTTCAGTATAAATGCAAAAATATTTGAAGGACTGTTTTGTTTTTAAGTTCACAACAACTTCGATTAAGGTTTTATAAAATATGTAACATTATTGCCCTATTTATCCGAAAACGTTGTGCGATTTATATATTTTTTGCATAGAATCTGTTTTGACAAGATACAATTAATCAATGGCAAAGATTAGCGTCCAAAGTTTGAATAATGTGAAAAGTTTAATCCTCGCTAATCTTTGATAATTTATGAACTTGTTATTGTTAGTGAACTATATAGAATAAGTTCGTTTTAGTTAGTGTACCAAGTTTTCAGTTGACTATCCAACTAAATACTAAATGACTATTTTTTCATCGATGTCCCATATAATTTTAAAATATTTATAAAAGCGATTTATAAAAAAATATTTTAAAGACACCTTTAATCATGCCACCGCATAATACCACTACATAACAACAATTATGTTAATAAGAGAACTGACAAAAAATGTACAACAAAAAACAAAATCATGGATACTGGGCTATGTTAGAAACCGGGCTATGTTGGGTAAAATTACCTCACTAAATTCCGATTCCGAAAATTCTTGATTTAAATAAACGTACAAAAAATATTGTTTTAATCAAGAACATAATATTACGACGCACCCAGTCATTCAAATCTCCTTATACGCATAAAGCCTGTAACAAAATTATAAAAAAACACGACGAGTCCTCGTTCTTGATCTTGGATTAACTTAATGTCAAAGATCATTGTTCGAAAAGTATTTTGGAAGACAATTTCTGCGGTCGACAAAAGCATGCGTAGGCGCAGGTTGCTATTATAGTTCACCTAATATAATAACGCTGTTTTTTTTCTAAAGGCAATAATTACGTCAGAAGACACAGAAAAAAATAATAACACTCTTCATGTACAGTTTTGATTATAATAATCAGTTACGGCTCGTTTAGCATGTAGGTGTCGGCACACTCACAACGAGAATTTAAATATAAATAGGTTTATTAGAGTAAGAAATTTTCTATTTTTAGTACTTTAATCGGGTTGATGGTAACAAAAAAAATATTGAGTAAATTTACGCATTGAGAGTCGCTTTGTAGAGAGTCAGTTTTATTAAATGGGCCAAGCCGACCGAAGTGACATCTTACGAAAAAAAAGGGTAAAATAGCAGCTTTATTGTTGGGTTTAAGTACGGTCAGTAAATTCGGGTGGCCAAAATAACCTAAATTATCCCATTTACGCATCCGCAAATTCTTTAGAAATGCGCTCAAATTTGTTGCGCTTCTTCAGTTGTGCGATTTCGTAATATTCAATTACATTGTGAAGCGATAAAAAACAATAATCTATTTTAGTCGCTTTTATGCGGAAATATGTAAACAGTATCATGCTATAGTATGCTTTCTGGAATTTTAACAAACCAACATACAACCTAATAAATTAAATAATTAAAACTGATGTGCACATCCTCGAAAATATCTTAATGACCTTCCTTTTTTGTTAAAACATACGCTGTAAACGTACATCACTTAAATACGAATTATGTAGCACTGATTACATACTATATGTACGTACGTATAATTCCACTAATGCTCTAATGCTACTATTATACAATTTATATGCCTGGGTTATTTATTGCTTCATTTACGGTTGGCTAGACGTGTATTATTCAAGATTATTTTTTTATAAAATATAAATATTATCAGGACACATGCCTAATGTTAAGACTCATAGTGTCTGTATAATGCCCATTAAAAAGCATCGCCAATATTAGTTAATAATAGTTCTGCATTGTACTGTCGCATTCCAGGATCTGCCTTTGTATATCCAGTTTCAAAAGACCGGCATAATTATTCAGGGGTAATCATCTCTCGTGAGTTAACACGTAATCTGGACACTAATCCAAATCCGTCGTATTTGGTTAAAAGTACTTCTTCAAGAATAAAAAAAAATACACTGTACTATTGAAGGACTGTCAACCAGAGATCACCATATCTAACCAATGACACAACTTCCTTTAAAAGTACAGACAACTAATAATTATCATTCATCTTTGACGCACGTGATCAAACAATGATGTCAACACAATGACCAGGAATACCTTTATCTTCAACTAATCGGTTATCGACATTGTGTTACTATAGGGACGGTAATTGATAACAAAGTTCCATTCTTATTTACACTGATAGAAAAAGGTCGACAAAAAGGTTTAGTCGAAAAAACATACTGAAAAGCGAACATTTGAACATCTTCACAAACTCATTCATAATACGTAAGATTGCATACCGTAGCATAATGTAGGATGCCATGGCTAAATGCCACAGGCCTGCAGAATCAGAGGGCCCTAAGTTAGGTATAATTGACTAAGTTTTTTATGTATTGGCAGCTAAGAAGGCAGCTAAAAATTTATATAGGTAGTGATTATTCATGTTAAGGAGTTCCTATTTGATTAATTTGCGATGGGCCCGGACGGTATAAGTTTCCGCATTACTATCAAAGTAGTTTTTTTTATTTGTAGTGTTCATAACCTAAGAAACGCAAGCGCTTGAAATTCAAGCCATTCCTTGACCTTATTAGTTCTTATAAAAAATGGAACTTGGCCTACTTCACGGTACAGTGGCATTCTGTAATATCATCCCAGTTTGTCGTTAGCTATTCTTATTAGCATTGAAATGGCAAGGACGTCTGCGCGTGACGATTGTTTACTTACATACTATAAAATAAACAATAAATCTTGTTATCACATCCAATAAGTACTTGAAGTTGCATTAAGGTTTTGGTCAAATACATGTCATTAATTTTAACAAATGTTTTGCGTTTAGTTTATTTCTTAGAATATTTTATAACCAAATGATACAGAGGCTCCAAATATTATAAAAATCAATATCGACTTAGCCACTTAGGAGTTATGGTGACAAAGACAAATACAAGACACACACGTTTACTTTATTTCACCTCAGTCGAGGGTTACCAAAAGACATGCAAATCCGCCTCTACCGAAAACATAATAGCGTTCTATTTCTTTGGTTCTCGATAAAATTAATTCAAAACATTGGCGCCATTCCTCAAATATAAAAATAAATTTGCAAATTGTGTACAAAATATCTATATTCCGTAGATTTAGAGTCCAAATATGGCGATCAGACAGGCGAGTCCAACTTGTTATTGTTTTCCGTTGATTACCCTTGAATTAATTTTAAAATAGAAGACGGGTGGGCGCTGTTTTGAATACTCGTCAGTATGCTTTGACAAATAATATTTTTTAATTTCTATTCACATTGTGGTAGGTCTCTCGTTTACGAGATTCCACCGCAATATCTACATCTGCAACCGAGTATAAAAATAATGATTTCTTATGTTTACGCGAATGTTAGACATTGAAATTAAACTAATTTTCCGGATTCTATCGCGGTTTTTTGTTTTTTATTTTTCTCCCGACGTTTCGAAGACTTTACAGCCTTCATGGTGACGGGGGGGATAAAAAACCGCAATAGAATCCGGAAAATTAGTTTAATTTCAACGAGTTTAAAAATACTGGGTAATATAAAAAGTAACATGTGATGTCTTGAGCGTAATGTTATGTCACGCAATGCTTTGTTTTTTTAAATCTTCACTTCAGGAGCTTGGTCGTTATTTTTCGACTATTTCTTTGTAATTCAAAGTTTCTGTATTTTCGTGTCCATTAATGGGTCGGTAACCATAAGGCAAACGACTTGTCTGTCTTATCATTCATTCGTATAAATAAATAACTTTCCACCTGTGTACTTGGTGCTCTATGGTAACGTAAAACAAACTGCTGCCTTAGTGTGTTGACAATAGGCGACACGAATAACGCAATGTCTACTGGGCCCTTATTCTGTATGATAGTGTAAACGCGTAACGCGGCCGTGTCATGTTATCTTCGAGAAATGTGCGTGGAATGGTATTCTGTAAGTCAAATGTCTATAGTCCTCAACATGACGCGTTGAGTTACGTGCTTGTTACACACTATCAAAATAACGTGCGGGATAGAGAATAAGGCCCCTGGATCGGTCAGTTTGACTTCCTGCGCCCGCGCTTCTGAGCCGCGATATCCGTTGATTTACGCTCTTACAAACACCAAACTAAGATCTTATCTTGAAAATTTATTAGATTATGCAATTTTAGATATCAAATTCCAGTTCTTGTAGTATTTATATTTAAATTTTATAACTTACGCCAAGAACGTAATATAACATTATCAACCTATAAATGTAGAGTTGTAATATTGTAAGATTGCTTTTCAGTACGAATATATTACAATTATTTACATGTTGGCTAAACCATATTATATTTTACATATATAGAAGAATAACAAAACATAATTAAAAGTAACGTATAAAAATAATACACCAAAAGTTTCAGAATAATTTTAAAAGATAAAAAAGTCCTCATATCTCATTTATGTGTCCATAATATTACATACACTTTAATCATTATGTTTCGAGAACCAATCAAAATTTGTTAGTATATATTATGGAACCAGTTTAGCCAATAGTATGTTTCAATAAGGAATAAACTACCATACGTGTTTTAATGATCAATTAAATTAAATATATTATAACAAGGACTTTGCGCCCCAATTAAACATTGGCATAAATATTTTTATAAGCCTTGCCTCGTAAAATCTTGGTCAAATATTTATTATTTTTATTCCTGAATAACATAAATCTAAATCCAGTCTCTACAATTAACTAAAACCTCCATTTAGAGTTATGTATAATGTCTCATAACAAAATTATCTTTAAAAAGATATTTGCATGATCCGAAAGACATGTGCATGCGTCAATAACTATTTGCATATGTTATGACTCTCATTATAATAGCTAACCTTCACGGGGACCCAAAAGGTGCTAGAATAACTACTTACGTAATTTTACGTTTATTCAAATAAATGCTTAATATGTATTATCATAAGAACAAAAATACATATTGTAATACACTAAAAGAAATATATCACTTATATGTGTGGGATATGAATATTCCATCCATTAAAATAATTTCTCCTTTTGACATTATATTTATCAATTTAGTTCTAATTTTATGACTGCTAAAATCATATAATTGTAGTAACTAATGTAAATTTAATAGTTTATCGTCTTCATTTATTATATTAACATAACCTATAAAGCGAATTATTAAAATATATTTAAAATATGCAAAAATGACAATATGCTAAAATGAAATTGTCATTTTCCCGCCATAAATCTTATAAACTAATCAATGACATACTAACCTCAGTAAACAAAACAAAGCACAACACTGAAACACAGAGCACAATTAATTGAACACTAACATCGTAGTTTACACGGACTTTTCTCGCGAAAAGTTTGTAAAACGTGTATCGATGGTGTATGGTTGATCGACCGAGAGGGACAGGACGACTATAGCGTGGAGTATGACATGGGCGCGGAAACCTTGCGCGCGCGCAGAGTGGGGACGGCGACTAACATGGAAAACTGCGTGGTCGCAAGCCTCGCTACCGTCGGCAGGTTACGCTACCGAGCGTTTAAGGGCATGCACGCATTCGGATTAATATGTTAATATGATACTTATTGGTTATAAAAATAATTTGTGGATGGATATGCTGACATGTGTTTTATTTAAAATAATTAAAGCATAGTTCTGTCTAAAGTGGTGGTTAAATATACATGTATATTTATTAGAAAAATAATTCATAGTAAAACATGTGTCAACAGATATTATAATATTGTTTTGTGTTTTGAGAAGACGTAAAATTCAATGTCATTTTTTATAGAATCTATGTTTTTACTATAAACATAATCTATGTACAAAACCATACTTTTTACATATTAACTCTCTTTACATCAACCTATAGAAATAACTGACCAATGGATATTTTATTTATCTCTATATTTCATTTACGTATACCTCAGCGGGTTTTACAAAAATCAACCTAAATTCTCAGAACTTATATGCTGTTAATACACGTACAGTTTATGTTCTAAGCCATGAATCATCTTCAATATTGTGAGGTTTATGGTGATTGTTATTCTAAGCACATTGTATACAGTTAGTTTACAGAGGCGTTTCATACACAATTAGGTAGATAAGTATCAACATTTTGTAAACATAACTAAACCGTGTATTACATCGTTACGTTTTGTGATTTTAGCTCATTATGTTTGGTTTATTATTTTTAATTTATGTAATTCTGATATTTTTTCAAGTATCTAGATTTGGCTCGCGACTCGCATGGAAGTTATTATTTATATATATATAAAAATGAATCCCTATTTCCCTTCGTCACGCCATCACGCGTGAACGGCTGGACCAATTTCACCATTTTTTTTGTCGTGTTTGTTATTATCAGGAGAAGGTTCTTCTGAAAGAAAAAAATCAAAAATCTCGCGGAATATTAGAAAATTTAAGAAAACTTAACGACAATAATTTAATTTTACATAACTGTCAGTTGTTTGAAATAAGTGTCAACGATTGACAGAATACGCGCTGCAAATTCATAGTTAAGATAGGACAACGTCTGTCGGGTCAACTAGTGCCATATAAATTTCATTGCTTTTCCTGTGAATCTAAAAATTTGTCAAACTGCATAACGACGGTTGAAAGGCTAATCGACTTAAGGCGATACCTCAAGGTCCATTTTCATACATTTTGTTTCGGCTTTAATCTGGGTAACTAAACAAGTATTGGCAAGTAAAGAATTTAAATTCACGTCTAGTCTACTTGTTTAGTTACCCAGATTAAAGCCGAAACAAAATGTATGAAAATGGACCTTGAGGTATCGCCTTTATTTTATTTTTTTTTTAATTAATTTAAAAAAAAATAGAAAATTCTTGCTAATTTTAAATAAGTATGAAACTAAGTGTCGCAAAAAATGGCTTTTAAGTCAATTAGCTTTCAACCGTTGATAAAGTTTAAACCAAATTTCTTTAGCGGTTGCTGCGTTTATAGTGCACGAAAACGAAACAACGTATTTATAACTTTCTGCTTTCATAGTATTAACATTGGGCCTTATAGGATTTAAAGTTTTCGATTTACTTTGATACGTGTATTTACTCCAAACGTAAATATTCAACACATTAGTTATAAGTTTAGTATATTAGTTCCTATTTTACAACGCCTCAGGAACCGGTTATACCCCTATATAAAACAACTAAAAATTATTATCAATTATCCCAACAGAACTATTTTCCAAGAAAAACCATTTGCTTAATGTAATATGTGTTAAAATCTTTTGACAGTGATCTTGACTGGTATGCGCCGTGCAGCACAAAAACTGCATCCTGCGTAATATTGCATTTAAAAGGTTAATACGAGGACTGCATGCTGATCATTATAATCAACGAATATGGTATAATAATAATATCAACCTGCTGAGCACGGGCCTCCTCTACTGCTGAGACGGTTTAAACCTTGGACTACCACGCTGGCCTACAGGTTGGCAGACTTTATATACCTTCCAAATTCTTATGAAGAACTACCCGGGTAAGGTTTCCTCGCCATGTTTTGGTTCACCGTTAAAGCAAGTAATAATTCAAAATAATACACACATACTTAACTTAAAAAAGCCAGAAGTGCGTGCCCTTGTGCGTGCGTGAACCTGAGAACATTCATCTCAGCAGTCCGCTTCTGTACCTACTAAGGTATCACTTACTAGGCTGTATAATATACTTAATAAGAAAAAATACCTATCTACCATAAAATAAATTTAAATTATATTAAACAAAAGTAAATCTCAAATTAAATAGCTCTATTTATATTTTAAAACATTTATATACGCTAACCGCAAACTTGGTTAAGAAAACAATTATCTACAGAATGCAACGAACAACTAATTGAATTATACTTGACAATACCAGTAATTTAATTTATGGTGACTACATAAAGTATTGACCTTGACTACATGCCTCGCCAAAGGAATGCCAACAGGAAAACATTATCAAACTTAGATCTAAAGTATCAGGAACGGAGTTGTTTACTCATACTTCCAGAAAAAGTGCGGCTCGCTGGGTTTTTATGTCGTTCTTTGAAAATGGACACTACCATTATAGTCAGTACACGCTGACATTATGACGTTATTATTTTAAGTACAGCTTGGACAGAATAAAAATGAATCTGACTATTATTATGGATAATCTGTACGATTTTACTTTAAGTATTTATAAATTTGTTGACATCCTAGTTTAATCTTATTTGGATTATGTGATTTATAGGTAAAAACTTTAGTCACACGTAAAATCAGATACAACTAAAGTATTTAATTTTTACCATCCCATTATTTACTATTTCATTTTTTTAAAGCAGTTAATATCTTGCATTCCAAATTTAATGATCATAATCTGTCATATATTATATAGTAGAATGTACGACGATATTATACCAAAAAATGTACCTATATGCCTGTATGTATACAAATAGGTACTTAATTTTGTTTCTTTCGGATTTATTCTATCTTTCTGACAAGGAATAATAAGCAGCACATCATTTTTATTCAAAGTTGGCGTTTTGAACTGTACGATTCTGCTAACCAGTTCGCCCTTTGCCAACTGCTTACGCGATCTTTATGTTAAGCCATGCTTAGAACTCTAATCCTCAGGGCAACGATTCTCAGTGTGTGATAATTTATTTTTGTATTTATTTTGTACATCCTTGATCTTTGAAAACATACAAGAAAGCAATATACATACACTTTTATTAAAATAATGGTACAAAATAATATTAAATGCAATATATAAAATCGACAATGATTACGTCGCATAGAATCTTACAACCTGTATATCAAACGCATACGGAGTCTAATTGATACAAAGTGCACAAGCCACAAACATAGAGGCATGTAGCGACGCTGTGGGTGGACCGGCCGCCGCTCTTATTTATCTCGCCGGCCCCAGATGCATGCCAATGACGCGTGGGCGGCATTTTGCATAAACATTACCATCGATGTCATAATCCTAGATATCGCCAACACAAAAATTGCTTCGGCGCAAAAATTACTGGCCATAAAAAACCTGTAACTATATCCGACGGCTTGTACACGGCCTTATTTTATTGTTACGTATATAGTTTGCATTTATAAGGAGGTTCGTTGTTCTGTCCATAGCTTTATCTAATAACTTGTCTGTTTTGTTTTTCCAGTTTTGTTACGGACTGCAAAAAGTATTGATTCTTATATGTTATGTAGATATGTGTTAACTTCATGTTAATTATTAGTTTCTTTTTGTTACTTAACATGTATTTAATAAAAAAAAAACGTACATATTACATCATACATAAATAGAAATCAATAAAAGAATTATACGAGTTGGAATAATAAAATTATTATATTCAAATGCCAATAACCGTCATCCATAATCGGACAAAGACTGATCGGTTTTCGATTAATCAAGGAAATAATTAATTATGTTTACACTTTGTATGCATAAATTTATTCCTACACCAATAAATAATTAAAAAAAAAGTTCACGCCTACAATATTCTATTTTCGAAATCGTTCAAAACATAACCGCCAAACCAACACACAGAATAACAACATTCGAAAATCAAAATTCAAATAGCCGCGTAGTACATAAACTACGACACCGTACAGTACAGGATGAGAATCACTGAGTCAGCGAGATCGTTTTGCCACGGTCCCTTTATGAGCGCTGCAAATGGACATCGGGCCATATCTTGATGAGCTGTAGCCAAGCGATAAGCTTGAGAAAACATTTGCAATTTAAACATGCACATGTATATTTCCTTGCAAATTATAGGAACAGCTCTCTCTATATGGAAGCCCGACGTATACTGCGCCAAGTGATAAGAAAACACGAACCTTATTAAATAAATATGTAAGTGTGTAAAATAGAATTGCGGAGGATTTGTGTAAGCTATATAAATAAATTTAATCACATCAAGCTGATTTCTAAAATGAAATAATGTCAGTAAGGTAAGTATTATGTGTCTTCATATTAACAAACTTCACACACCCTCAAAATGCTTATAAAGAACTTCTCAAGTACAAAGGTTTCCTCGCGATGTTTTCTTTCACCGTTAAAGCAAGCGATAATTCACAAAGAATACTCACATAACTTTAAAAAGTCAGAGATGCGTGCCCTTATGTACCGCATTAGGCCAGCGCGGTAGACAAGGACCTAATCCCCTCAGTAATAGCAGAGGTCTGTGCCTGGCAGCGGCATAATATATAACTTAGGTGTTATTATTATATTCTGTTAGTTTTGTCATAACTTTAGAAAAATATTATTATTATTTATTAAGTAATACTCGTATACATTACACCAATACAATAATCAATTATCAAACGCGATCCCAAACGCGTATGAACTTTCAAAATCCCGTCGGAACAGTGAGTATTTACTGTCTTAAATGAAAGAAATGGGGATTGAGCCGAGATGTTGTGGGCCTTTCATTAATCACTGGTCATAAATACAACAAAGCTACTCACGTAATTTTTTGTAAGGCAAAGGTAACCTCCATAGAACCTGTCTATTTAATAAAACAGTGTGGCTTCAACAGACAAAAAAATGTATCAAGTTCTGTAAAATAACAATATACCGAATTTATTGCAATGAATATTATTTATAGAGGCTATTATAAACTAGTTTTTGGTGTTTGAACAAAATAAGTAAATAATTATTAATTCTTCTACTGAGAAGTTCTCTATAGAAATTTTGAGGGTGTGTGAAGTCTACCAATCCGCACTAGGCCAGCGTGGTGGACTAAGGCCTTATTCCTCTCAGTGGTAGAGAAAGCCCGTGCCCAGCAGTGGGACAGTATATAATGCAGGGCTGGTATTATTATTTCACTGACTAGTTATTAATATCAGGGGAAATATACATTATGTCATATGAATTAGTTATGGAATTGCGTCATGCGTAACCACTTTGATACAAAAAAAGTAAACACAACACCTAAAATATGTTATACTCGTAAAGAATATTTTCATTTCGCTGTTTAGCTTTACTTAACATTTCTGCAAAACTGAAAATTTTAAAGTACGGAAGTATACGCGACTGTACGTTACTGCAGAAATATTACAAATAAACTGCAAGGCACACAAAAGGCAGGGCGCTTCTGACTTCCTAATGACCGTCATACATATGTGCATAATTTTACGCAAACCATACGATTCGCTAATACTTGAACAGTTCCGAGCACTTCCTTAAACACTTATTGTGTACTAGCTTTTGCTCGCGGCTTCGCCCGCGTCAAGGAGTTTTCCGGGATAAAAGTCCATTGTATGATAAAAGTCTTGCTATATATTTTCCCGGTACTGATAGGTTCAAACTAATTTTATCCCCATAGGGGTTGAAATTATCAAAATCCTATTTAAGCGAACGTCTTCATCATGGTAGCTCCAATCTTTAATTTCAGTTCAATCAGTCGAAAATCTAAGAAGATTTATACAAACTTTCATCCCCTGTTTTATCCCCGTAGGGGTGGAATTTATCAAAATCCTTTCTTAGCGGATGCCTACGTCATAACATCTACCTGCATGCCAAATTGCAGCTCGATCCGTCCAGTGGTTTGGGCTGTGCGTTGATAGATCACTATGTCAGTCAGTCACCTTTGAGTTATATATATTTAGATATATGTACATTGTACATTTGTAAACAGCACGTAATACTCGAAATATATGAAAAAAATCTACTACTAACTACTAACTAACTACTAATCTACGTGCGCGACATTACACCACTGCAAGGTATGGTAAGCGGAGTAGCATTCAGAGTGTCGACTGACGAGAGCTGATTACCCTTCGGCAGTTGACACAATTATGCCGGCCTGTTGGAACAGGATGTAAACAGGCTGATCCCGGAACACGATGTATGCACAATGCTGTAGCAGAAATAGCCTGCGATGATAAATCGGTCCGGTGGTAAATCCACATACAAAACATTGCGTACGAGAGCCCTACCATATTAAAACACGGTATAATAACAATCATGATAAAATGTATACTTTTAATATATTATTTTATTTCAAACCATCAGCTGGAGAATATGATTATATTGCTAAGGTTAACCAACAATAGCCACGTATAAACATCAAGCGCGATCGTTATCATATCGACATCCATTTAGTGCCATTAGAAATGCCAATACGAAGTAGCTTCAGGCCAAATATTCTTTTGTAACTTAAACGCTGCGTAATGGGCGACTACCGACGATTACGATGGTATACAAATGTTTGATCAGGTGATGAAAGCAGACGAAGCATAATAACTGATCGTAACTGTCGGTTTTATACTCAAGAATGATACGCGGAGAAGTGAAATTTATAAATTGCGACATTAAAATATTTATTAACGTTTTTATGGCCTCCTTGGTCTGTTATTGCTAAATTATATGTGCTGTGGGTTCGGTTCCCAGGTCGTGTATCGCTTTGTCTAATAACTTCTTATAACAAAGGCCTGAGATCGTTCAAGAGGCGGCTTTAAGTTTATAGCATAAAATAAAACATAAACATATTAAAAATGTCAAATCGTTCGCTGTTATATTTAGGGCTGATTTTTCAATCAACAGATAAACGTTATCCATCCAATAAATTATAACATGACTGAATATAAAAGTGAAATAAATTGACACCTTTATTTATAATAGAACTATCATTTTTAATTCGTTTGAGTTGTACTTTACCAAATATTTTTTATCCGATGATTAAAAAATTAGCCCCCAGTCGGATTATAATTTATTTGAGGAATATATTCCATCTGACGATCGAAATATCGCTCTTAGAAGGAATATTCGTAGCAGATAATACCAATTCCATATAAATAATTAAACATGGCGTAATGACAAATATTTAAAGCAAACACATCAATTCAATAGAAGGAGCGTAATTAACAATGACGCCCTTTAATCATAACATTATATGATGTAAATCGTAATCTTTTCAGCCAAGCCGTTGAATATAATGACTATAATCAGTGCTTTCCTGTCTTGTTAGCAGTTAAATTAACGTGTAATTCATAGCGTATACGTGCGTATTCCAACATGTGTTAGGACTTTGTAAAACGTGGCCGAGGAGCTGCTGAGAACCATTATAAAGCGAAAATAGCTGGAGAAAGATGTGTAAGAGGGAGGAGAGAGGAAAAAGAAAAGAAAAAGGGCTGTAGGAGGGAAAAGAGTATATAGGAGAGTAGGCCGGAATATAAACAGTTAAAGAACTATTCTGACTAACCATGAACAAGGAAAGGTTCAAGGAACTTACTGCTAACCTTCAGTCACGAAGTTCCTCCTAAAGAAGCAAACGTGGCCAGTGGTCTTTTCACGTACTATATTATATTGAAAAATACCGTGTTTGCAATATACAAACTAGTTTTTTTTATCATTTTCGTATATACCTTCGTAAGTAAAAGTCAACAACCCAATTAATCGGATATTAATCCTTCCAGTTTTTAACATATGCATACTTTTTGCAAATGCTAAAATTAGAGCCAAATTGCAGCTTCATTTGTATCAGTATATTTTGGGGCAGGCAGGTATCTTTAAAAAGGTTGGGACCCAAAAAGTTTACAACATTATCGTATGAGAGAAAACAATTAGTTTTAATCGATTGCATTTGGTTATGGTTTGGTGTTTGGAATTAAAGTACCAATAAATAATTAAATAATTTTGGAGAAAATGAATCTTTATTTATGAATTTGGAACGGTTAATTTTAAATTATATTATTTAAGAATTACGATCTCAATATCAAATATTTGTTATGTGTAATATAAAATGCAAGCAATCGCACTTAGCAAAATCAACCTCTATTTCAAAGTTATTGTCCTAGCTTCTTTACCAAACAAACTAAATATTTGGATAACAACAAAAAACAAACATTATTTCATTCACTACATAAAGAATTCATGCAATGGAGAAAAAACTATTTGCACTTAATCTTTATGAATAACTCTGCCCCAAAAAATGTAGTCCAACGGACTGCCAAAACGAATATCCGCAAGTTCAAAAGCCAAGGGCACACCGCTCTAACTTTTCTAAAGTTATGTGTACATTCTTTATGAATTATCGGTTGCTTTAACACTAATCTCTTTAAGATGAATAAAAACATTGAGGAAACCTGCATATCTGAGAAGTTGTCTAAAAAATATTTTCAGGATAAGTGAAGTCCGCCAGTCCACGCAAGGCCAGCGTGATGGACTAAGGCCTATCCCCCTTTTAGTACTAGTGGAGGCCCGATCCTTGTAGTGAGACAGTTTATAATAGAGCAGCTCTGTATATTATATTATTATGAATAAGGTACAGCTCAGGTATTAAATAAAAAATCGTTCAAGAAAATAAATATCTTAACGACGTTTATATAACGGAGTATACCATGTGTCACATAAATCTGTCATCAATTAAAATGCCAGCAACATAATTTAAATTAAAGCATTTTTCATTCTGATTAGGAATTTTAAAACAAATGTATACAAAAAATATACTTATTAATATCTTTTGTTAATTTAATGAAGATTTTAATACGGTACAATTGTTTGATTATTTAAATATCCTGCTCGGTGGATGAATTCTTAATTATAAAATTAGATGATATTATGAATATATTATGATATATTATGATATATTATATTTATAAAATTAATGTATTTTTTTCTGATGAATAAACTGCTACGCAAACGTGCAAACTTTAATCTGACATCACCAATAACAGTTGCACTGGCAACACCACCGAGTCAAACCTACTTTTTAAATATTAACCAAAGTTTATTAATACTGTTGTTTCAAATGTTTGACCGCTAATTTTCACACCTATACATTATATTTACGTACAAAAAGCAGGAAGTGTTAATTACTTACACCTCATTTGCTATGCTTTTTACGCGGTTAATTCTTTTGTCTACGTGAGATTACTATGATTCAGCATAGTTCACTTCGTAAAAGAAATATTGGAAGCAGCCAATACAAGTAATCTTTATCAAATTGTAAGATTAAGTATTAATTACGTCATAAAAAATATTTATTACCTATACACACATGCATATACTTATTATGTTTTTGAGTGAACAATTGGTATGTTCTAAATTTAATAGATAAATTAGGTACAGCAAATTAGGGGACGAATATGTTTGTAGACTTTGTAAATGTGTGCTCTAAGTATTTATTAATAAGTATTTAGATTTCGAACATAAAATATTTAATGTAGACTCGTAAAGTAATTTAAATTAGATAGAATTATAATCTATTATTATGACTGTCTCGGTTGCATAGTATTACGGTTTTAACAAAACTCGTCAGCCGGAAAAATTTAATATTAAACTCTTTTATACATACTAAGTATAGGTATCGTGGCCTCGGTGTCTGGGTTGCATTACGCTACGACTGCATTGCTGAGGGCTCGGGTTCGATCCCAGGTCGGGCAGTGATATTGGATTTTGTACTCAGTATCAGCCCGGAGTCTGGAATTTATGTCCGATACGGCGACAGGCTCGCCTCTTATC
Organism: Manduca sexta; assembly: GCF_014839805.1. Taxonomy (NCBI): domain Eukaryota; kingdom Metazoa; phylum Arthropoda; class Insecta; order Lepidoptera; family Sphingidae; genus Manduca; species Manduca sexta. The sequence goes on from NC_051128.1 coordinate 6,549,804, forward strand.
ACATCATTGGACGGAATACATAAGGCAGGAAGTGCGTGCACCAGTTGCACCTCTGCTTACTCTTTCGGGGATAAAGGCGTGAGTATGTGTGAAAAATTATAACCCTTTCCTTCATACGATGTTTATGTTCACGTATTTTACTGGTTTAAGCCTTAAATCTAAATTAAAGATACAATGGAATGCACACCTTAAACTTATCAAGAATACTTGCTTACTTTTGAATTAATTTAAACCCTCAAACAAATGTTACAGATTGCAAAGCAGTCAACCCTTGTTTTATTTATTGCGGTTTTTCCACTGCCTTATCAAATACATAGTTCAATACGTTTTTTATAGTAATAAAATCCTTAAAGCAATAAAATTTACTTAACGTAGGGGTTTAAAAGTGATTTTATATAAACTGTTACACCATTTAGACGGGTTTACTAACGTTTAGGCAGTTTATATTCAATAATATGATTTTATGGGCGCCCAATTTAGGGCACTCATTTAAATTCCTTGCTAAACGTTAATGTCCTTTTTATATCGACGCCATTTGTGGGCGCAATTGTATTCGAAATAGGCTCATATTTATCTGTTTACGTTTAAATAATAATTTGTTCTTTTCATTATTTGAAAAAGATATGTTAAAAACATATTTCAACATAAAAAACACAATACAATACCTATATTTCAACAAAGCAGTCAAAGTAATTCGAAAAATCATATATAAATCTTTAAGTAAAATTACAATATAAATTTAATTTTAAGAATGAACAAAAAATATAAATTAATTGAATATGATGTAGCGTAATGTTCTGATGTTAATAAAAACGAACTAAAATAATATCTTGATAACCAGGTTTTGCATATCCATATTCGTCAGGCTGTATGTAGCTAATAGCTATGCCTTCTTAAATCATTTTTGCAGCCTACGCATGAAACATGGTGGCATGCAAAATGTATTACAAGCAACTAGTATGTCTCACTATTAAAATTATGAGGACATGACATCATTCTGATCAAATCTTCTAAGTCAATAATTGTATTAGGTACTCTAAAAATATCTGAAGACGTCTAAACTTTACGTAGTCACTGTAATAAGTTTTGGTTGTATTTAATCACCTTGCAATTGCTGTTAACGATTTCACATTTGAATAATACGTAAAGTTTTACATTTTTCACCTGCCAGAAAGTCTGCCTTCGATTACGAAAAATAAATGAAAAAGACAAAACAAATGTTTGTGGTATCTAAAAAGAATATAGTACGTCTATCGAACCGAAAATAACTTGTAGTTTCAAATATTCGCACACGGACTCAGTTTGGATCCAATCACAAACATGACTAGACTTTTGAGTTATTAATATTTTTATCACAGGGGTATATTATTTTTGGGTGATGAATAGAAAAAGACGATAATCAAAATAAAAACAAGGCTGTTTAAGCAAATTTTAATCTCTCAAAACTATATACCAAACCCAGTTACAATATAAATATTCGTGCATGTAAATGAACAATATAATTATCCTACTCTTACATATATATTGGTAACTTTTCCATAATAAGCCCTCACACCAGAGTCCATTATTTCTTGCCCTGCAGACTGCAGTGTACCGCAGTTACACCACCATCAATCGCTCGTCAGACTCTCATTTCATATTCAACAGGGTGCATTACGTACAAATTAACTTCGCCTTTACTCTAATCAAGTCATTATAGTCGCTGCTAAAGATTAGATGCCGTAGGCTAAAATCTTACACTGTACAAAATAAATTGTTGCGATCCTAAATAATAATAGTAATAGATTTGAGACAAAATTAATTTATTGAATAAAGTTGATGTTTAAATAATTTAGCGTTTACATCATTCGGTAGTTTCGTTAATTATTCTTTAAAAAAAACCTTAACTAGCGGCTCTCTTCATGTGATTGTTTTTTAATTGAAATAATAGTCTTCTTTCAATATAAAGATAACAATAGTTAATATGTATAATGTTTTTTTAATATTGATTTTTGTATTTAACTAGGATGAATTTTTCAGAATTCAAGTAATATTGAAACTACTTGTATAAATAATAATTTCGTCTAAGGCTCAATGCCGTAAATTATACGACCTCGTAATTAACCATACACGAATTCAATCACTGATTCAATGTTATATATAAAACAAATTAATACTAATAATCAAGGTAAAAAAATAAATAACACGACGTAATTATGAATTTGTAAATTTAATACGTAATTTAACAGATAACTAAGACAGATAAGGTCAATGGCGCGTGCCAAAAAAAGCGTCCACGCGTGGGCACAACGCGAGATAACTTGGCTAAGAACTTAGTGTGGGCTGCCTTTGTGTGCAAATTCTGAAGACCACGTACTATGACAGGTAAAAACACTGAGTTATTAGACTTATTAGTCACCATAGGTTAGTCATGCTAGAAATGTCGATACGTCATATAATGTACATTTCTACACTTGCATCTTCATTATGTTGATCTTCCGGTTCTAATTAACACTTCCGTCACATCTAAATCTATGCTAATAGCTAGAGTTTATTTGTTTGCACGTGCTAATCTCAGGAACTACTAAATTCGTATTGATTTTTTTTTCACTAATAGGCTACTTTACTGTTATAGTCTTCTTTTATCCCGGGCAAATATTTATTCCGAAATAAAAACTGCGCAGGATGAGCCCCAGACAAAAGCTAGGTATCGATAAAATCTGAATTTTTGCATTCTCATTATAGTAATGTCTAAGGAGATTTATGGTTACTGTTTATTCACAATAAAATAGTGAGAGTTTATTCTCGTTTGTTATTTTGTTATTCGTTTAACTCTCAAAAATTTAACAGACAAAAAAACTTTTAATGAAATCTTGAGCAAGACGTCCGACGTCATTTACCTTCAATGAAATGTTCAAAAGATTATTTTTTCTTTACACATTCGCATGTCAAGGCAAAACTATGTCTAGTTATTTCGAGATCACGTAACACATGACATGCTTAACATAATCACATGGAAATAGCTTAAATTTTTATAAACATGCCGAATAATGTAAATATTTTTAAACAATTACTCTTCAACGTGATTTCGTGGAGGCACTCCTTTCCATCCGCACGTTTATAACGATGTTTTGCAAATAGATTTTCATTTCGTGATATTGTATGGAATAGTTTCTTATTTCTTTTATTTTTTTACGGGGACTCGTGACAACGTCTACGGAAAGTACCAGATGATAATTCATGACTGCTTCGTTGGCGTAGTTGTACTATATGCGCAATACGGCAACGCTCTGAGGTCCTGCATTCGTATCCCTGGTCGGGCAGTGATATTGAATTATTCTACCCAGTATCAGCCCGAAGTCTCGAAATTGTGTACGACATGGATAGGCTCGCCCTCTATCACATCATGGGACGGAACACACTTGGCGAAAAGTGGGTTGCGCATCTGCATACCCTCTTCGGTGATAAATGCGTGATGTGTGTGATAATTTATGGTTGAAGATACTTTGATGTTAGGTTGATCGAAAAGAGTAAATCTAATTAAATATAATCTATTTACAAAATCCACTTTGTCTTTTAACGGTTATATATTTGAAATAAAAACTAAAAACTATTTAAACGGATTTTATCGCGGTTTTTTATATTATTATTTTCTCCATTCTTCATTCATTCTCTTCATTCTGCGTAGATCGGACCGCCAACAGATAAAAATTTTAAAAAGTTGTATATTAGAAAAATGTAGGTAGATATTGTAACTTTGACTTTGCGGATGAACAACACCTCAGTCCCCCCCGTGACCATGAAGGCTGCAAAGTCTTCGAAACGTCGGGAGAAAATATTAGACCGATCATGACGTACGCGTCCCCCGTATTCGCGCATATACCGCCTGCTCGACTTAAGTGTCTGCAGGTGTTGCAAAACAAATTTCTCAGACGTGCACTCGGTGCCCCGTGGTACGTTCGCAATAGCAACCTCCACGTGGACACCGATATGCCGACCATCAGGCACTTTATGCACATGGCCAGCAGACGCTATTTCGATAAGGCGGTCAATCACCCGAACCCGTTAGTCCGATTAAATTCAAAATACACTCCATTCGACCGCGCGAAATGGAGAAGACCGCGTTCAGTTCTGTCAGATCCAGAGGACGATATAACTCAGGCAATACGTAGAAAGCACGAGCTGCTTAAAAAGCTCAAACACTCTACACGACCGCTGCTCCGTCCTCGCCGTCGAGGACCTCGCCGCGTCCCCCGTCCTCCCGACCCTCCTGATAATTCCGGCCCGGACGCCGATGTAACCATGTTAGATTGTTAGGTCGTTCTTTCGCTCCTCTCGCGTTTCCATAATCGCTGATGTCCCCAAAAACATCCTCTCTCAGTGGCCGTCCTGAGCCGAGGTCGTGTCCCTTTAGAGGGTCGCCCTCAGCATGGTCACTTAAGGGCTCGCAGTGCCTAAAGCACGCACCCGCAAGACCGGTGTGTTTGTATAAGCCGACCCTTGTCAGGCTAACAAACGTAAGTCAGCATCTAAAAGGGAGAAAATAATAATATAAAAAACCGCGATAAAATCCGTTTAAATAGTTTTTAGTTTTTATTTCAATGTCTAACATTCGCGTAAACATAAGAAATGGTTATATATTTGATTTTCGAATTATACAAAAAATGTAGAATTTTAACTTATATTATATTATTGAACAGTAATTTATAATAATTGATAATTTCGATATCCTATAATTTATTTAAAAGCTTATAATCCTCTATGGAATATTCAATAATTGGTAAAAAATTTATGGTGTCACTGTACTTTTCCTCATATAACAATTAGACCCACAAACCCAGCGTCAATATCATAGAATACAAGCAGAAACATTTCAAAGAGCAATAAAATTACATAAATGGCGTGAGATTGAAGTAGCAGTTATGATCGCGATTATGTTACAATTTATTGCTTGTGGCTCACACCACCACCAAGTTTATGGTCAGGTGCATTGTATGAGGATCCACATCACGAAGATTGGGCATAAGTAGATCTTTTACGCTCTTCAGCTGTTACGATGCTATTGAAGATAAAATGATGTCTATTAGTTTGGAGTGACATCGTTAATCTGCTATGAATCTTGATTTAAGGCTTACAATATGTGGTTTTTCTGTATGAAAAGTATTTGTTTTTAATTACTGAAAGATCGAATAAACTATTTGAGCGCGTGGGAGTAAGAATCATGGCTGTCTATAAACAAAAAACTACTGCCGTCACCTAGAACCCTGTCCAAAAACCCTGCAGGCAATGAATAACGCTTGTACGACATTTTCACACACTTTCTGTAACACATGATAAGCCACATAATACTATGAAATTACTATAAAGTCCCTCAAACCCAAACATAACAATAGATAATACGTATTATCTACCTAGACAGCCTGTTATATACGAGCACCTAACCTAGTTTATACCTAATTCGCTTTTATTCGCTTCGCTCATGAAACTTTTCCGGGATAAAAATCCCGCTGTATATTTTCCCGGGATAAAAAAGCCTATGTCCTTCCCAGGAGCTGAAACTATCTCCATACCAAACTTCATCGAAATCCGTTGTCTTTTTTGAGTTTAATACGTTCAGACATATAGACAGACGCCTCAGGGTTGTACAACATGTAAAGATGTGGCTGTAACCTCATTTCTAGTTACATCATTTGAAGAAAGTTCTTGAAAAAACACGAAGGCTCATTTGTCTGCCTGTTCTTCAATACAAATGCGAGTGTTAATCTTCTCTTGTTAATTAATAATTGGCGCGTGTCTTCCCTTAATTGCCTATTCACTGATTAATTAACAATGTTGAATTTATAATTGGTGTTTATTTCAAAAGAATTGTATATTATTATGTCTTAGTCATTAGTGACTTCCTCTTTTTGTTCCTATTACGTGATTTGTATGACTATGACATATACTGTCTATTCTGTCATACATTTGCAAAACACTAACATTATGAGTAATGGTCATTATCAATCTTTTGTATAATTGCAACTACAAGTAATTTTTCCGGATTAAATTCTTTACTAAATGGAAAATGCAATTTTTTTAATAGTAGGTAGCTAAGATCCCAAATCATGTATGTTTCAACAAAGATGTTTCCCAAAAATTTTTATTGTTTTTTTTTTTCAGATAAAACTTTAGATAATCGCTAAACAAATATGTACTATGTAGTACCTTTTTTGCATCTATTTTGAAATAAGACGTAAATAAGGTAAAATAAAATAAAGTGAGAGGCATTCATCTTACTTACGTCCTTACAAAACACAAGTGCAAGTATTTTATTCGTAATTTGAGGGATATGAGATCGCAGCTCCGCAAACGAATGTATTCGTGAGACCGTCTTGACATTTATATACAAAAAATACTTACCAAACTAAAAAATTGATAAACAAAATTGTAGAATTGCGGTAAAATTTGTATATTATAATTTCCGTTTTCGACGGAGAAATATATCGTTATAATGATTTGCAATTTGTCCTTTTACGAAACATACCATAAGAATGATTTCTTAAAGAATTAGCACGGACGTTAAAAACAATTCCACTTATTTGCCGTAGCGTTAACATTAAGAGTTTGAAAACGTCTCGACGTCGCAAAAACGCGCACAATCAAGACGTCATCAAGAGGTCGACGCCTCACGGAGGCACGTACAAATTGTCATAGCTAATCACGTCAATGATCAAAGAAGGATCGACAGGACGTCTTGTGTCAACGCTTTAACACACTAAGGGACACTACAAATACGATGCGACAAGAATTTTTAGTTCATTATATTTGTCATGCTTGTCATCTTTATGAATTTTTCTAACTGTGATTAAAATTATAGGTATTAAAGTGAAACTCATTTAGTTCTTTTATTTACACCTATTCAAAATATTCTTATTAAAACTTTACCGTCTATTATTTTGCACGAGTTATAAAGCATGGCCTTGGACTACCCTCGTCATCCTGAGATTAGATATTAAGTTTTAGAGTAATTAAGCTAGCTACAATATTCAAGTTGTAGCAACTGCTCTATTCTGAAACGAATATATCAGCCGAATGAATATTACTAGACTGCTAACGTAGCGTCCCTATAAAATCTTAGAACGTTGAACTGCGAAACTAGATGTCATAAATAAAGTTTAAAATACTAAACGTCTGGCTCGTATGCCGGTGTTCTAGTACATTTTAATAAATTGGATGAACTTAAATATATTTTTTTTTTAAATATATCTCTAGTATGCGTTTTATGAAATTTTGAATAACATGATAAATTGCTAATAAAGTATTGAATTCGGAGTAAATGTAATTTTATTACTTTTGTTTTGTGTTTATCCGCCTATGTATAATATTATACGCTTATAGCAACGAGATATAATGTAGCTAATAACTCAATCGACTTTTAGAATCGGACCATCAGTTCCAAGGATAATTAATTCAAAGAAAACAAACTCTTCAGCTTTATTTAATTGTTACTATAATCTAGAATATATAAAATACAGTTTCATAAATAATGTCGTAATAAAACGCAAACTAAATGACATATAATTACGTTGTAAGCGGAAGAAATGTGTGAAGGCCTTAAGACATGAGTGTCACGTCCAAGAACGTAAGCACGTTAGGTGAGCAATAAAGCTCCACAAGGAAATACCTCGCACGACACTAAAAAGGGATAATTTTGTTCCCTTTTGGATCATTTATTCTATTGAGTTTGTCGAAGACGCTATCAAAAGAGTATATAAAGAAAAGTACTATACTTACTATTCGCAAGGGTTTAGTGATTTTCAAAAGAATGTTTTTGTTATTTTTATAGGTATATTTAAAATACTAATACATTGAATGCTCGCAATATATCAATTAATTAAGCTATACCTCATAATTGGTGTTGGACACTAATTAGAGTCTAATTAGTAATGACTTAGCCCTTTTAATTAGTACTGATGCTAAAATTAGCGTCTTTAGTATTATAATTAGAAATTGTATTACATAAGTACATTTGCATACTCAATCATTGAAAGTATAGCTCTTCACAGTTTTATGCACTAAATCATACCATAAAATATACAAATAGATAAATTATCATTCGTGCATATGTTAATAATCATAAAAAAGGTAATTATTATGAAAAATGAACTCTACCTAATGTCTCTACGTGAGGTATAAATGCATCGCCACCTGTCGTTAAAAATTTGAACTGGAAATGAGGAAACACTTGAAGCAAACATAAGAAATGACACTAGTCGATACTAGATGGCAGTGTAATCGCGAGAATCGTTTTAATCTTATCGGATTACATTTAAACGCGTACATACATTTATTAAATAACAAACAACAAATCATGCGTAAATACATACATAACTAGAATAACAATATATAAGACCTTGCTCACAGTAAAAAGTGCTTTTTTTTAATTTAAGCATTCTTTCGTGACAATAAACGCATTTTCTTGGTTGTAAAATATACGAGAAATCCGTTTACTACGTAAGTCGAAACGCAAACTAGACAGAAATCGTGCAGGACGAAGGCCAATAGGTAGGCTAGATAGACACACATCAATATAGACGCTGCGCCGAGCAAAAACTGGAAACGGACCACAAGCAGTTGGTCGAAGGTGGCTGAAACAAAAAAAAACAATACAATTTTAATCAATTGCGGTTTTTTACAAAAATAATAAACCACTTTACCCTCGCTTACCGCGCACGCACAATTTTTTGCTACTTTCTTTTGTTATTGGCCTTTTACGAAGAATTGAAGGTATTTAACAAAGCCTACTGCAGTTTAATGGTTATGAATGCAATATAAAGCCGATGATGTTATGAATTGAATGAGATTATCTAGGTTCATATTTTGCAATAATACTCAATAATATTGTTACATCTAGAATGATAATTCTAAAATACTAAACTAGATAAACGTTTCCAGTTCCAAAAGCCAAAATACTTAATAATAAAAACATATATTGTACTCGTATTCAGCAAGCCGACGGCACATAACTATGTGCGCGTCTAATTAAAACACGATTACGCATTGATACATCTTTAGACGTTAAAAATCGTATTACAATCATCTAACAATAGAGATCAAACAAACCGTCCGCTTATTTCAATATTGTACTGAAATAACACAATAGCCACTACAATTCCAGCGGTTTACGAGCATGTTTCACGGAATTTAACATTTTAGCGAGGCAATAAAAGCTCACGCGAGCCCACTAAACGTTCAAACAGAAACGTTTCCATCAAAACTGTTATGTTACCTATCAATGGATTCGACTCGAATTTATTATGAGCCTTCGCGACGCGCTTTGATTTGTTAATCAACTTTAAATATAGAATATTATTTAGGAAGCATGTTGTGTAACTTCCGTATATCGTTAAATTTAACAACTTTCGCATTTTACAACGTGAAATTCTGCCTTCCATTATTTTTATCGTGCCGTTACAGAGCGTTTTGCAAGGCCGCAATCTCAGGTACACATTCCACCGAAAATCGTGTAGAAAGCAAAAAACGGCTCCATTTAGGTCAGTGTTAATGAAAGTTCGATTAGTTTTGCTATTTATTTTAAAACATTTGGGGGGAAATGTACGATACTTTTTAAACTTATATATTACAAACGGCCAGCTTTCTCACGCAGGCCCAGCATAAAATACAGTAGTAAGAAATTCAAATGTTGATTCGCTTTCTTCCCGCATCGGTAATACATTCGCACTTCCCTGGAGAACCGATGTTAGCCCATTACAATAACAGTTATTCACAGCTCGTGAGCTACCAAATAAGCGTAGAGCAGGCAGCTTGCGCGGTTTCGCAATATTTTTCTCGTGGTAAAGTCACGAAGGCAACCACGATTCGCGTTATGTGCGAATTACACGGCGTTGGGCGGTAGGGGGGTTGCGGGGTGCTGCGGGCGGGGGCGGGGCCTCATCTCAGCTCGATTAATGACATTACCCCTGTACCTAACTGTTGGATGTTGGCAGCAGCACCACACGTAATTTATTCCACTTTAGGAAATCTTCGTCGTACATATGTTGCTATAAACTACCTTTGTAAAGCGCTGTACTTGATGGGATATTGTTGGTTCTAGATTACTGAATCGTTTTTAAGAATTTGGTAAATCCGATATTATGTATGTATTAAGCTATTAAAATAATTCATGCATTGCAATGTTTGTTCAAATAACCAAAATATTCAAATGCATTAATGTTTGCATATTATGTTCACAATGAACTAACAGAATCTCATGACAAAGGCGATTACGTGCCTAAACTGGCACATTAATTATAATTACCACATTTAGTAATTAATGCAGCAAATATTAATCTGGCAAACTGCTCCATCACACATTATAAATTATTTACGCGATACATATACCATTTGAGTAATTCAAACTAAATTGTAATATTTAGCCCGGCGACCCTTGCAAATTTAAACCTCTTCACTTCCTGTGTTCTTATTAATCTTTTATATAATTTTACGATACCTCGACCCCTTTCGTTTAAATTTTAATGCACATTAATATGCTTGTAAGACTTATTTTGTGTTCTGCTATCGGACTTAACGCGTTATTCTTAACCGCGGAATTGTTTCGTCCTAGTTTGTAAGTTAAATATTTGCTCCATTTGTATAAACACTTACGATTATTTTCAAAGCGCTCTCGGAAAAACGTAATCACAGAGAAATAACTTCTATTAGGTTCGTGCAAAATTAATGGCTTTTAACATTTATTTTTATATAATGATTGTAATGTTAATTTATTTAAAAGCATTTTTTTAATGCTTTTTTTTAGATACAATATTATTCGAACATGAAAAATACTTACTCAAAAATATCATGAGGCAGTAGAAAATTGTTCCATAAATACAATTAGGTATCTTCAGTGCCGAATCGTCGTTCATCAAGCCAAAGCCCTTAGCGTACCTGCAAAATAATAAAAAAGTAAATAAATATACTAAGTAAGTACTTTGTACAGTTTTAACACGAAAGAGTTCTAGAATCTAAAAATTCCGGTGTGACATTTTTTCTATATCCAAACAGGTTTATATTATTACCGTTATAAATTTTGTTTCTAAACTGATACACGTAATTTCTACGAAATAGTTTACGGCATACTTTTGTTCTTATATGGTGTAGGTACTGTACGAAATACATAATTTTAATAATAATATAGCCTTATGACAAATAAGTTATTAAGAATTTATCCAATACCACAATTTTTTTTCTACACGACCTATATGAAACTTTATTTTTTTAATTGGGATTTGGTCGTGAAAGGAATAAAAAGTTGATATTATATTTTAAAAATAGTTCTATTATAATAATAACACTCCAAAAATTATGTTTAAAATGCGCTTAATTAACTTAATTATCGTAAAAACTGAAGCTAAATTCACATTAAATAATTGGCTTAACATTGTCTGTTTGAAATAATTTAAACCACAATGAGTAGTTAAACATCATTTTAAATTAAATTTAATGTAAAAATGTTTGGATTACCTATAATAACTAGTAATACTTATAATAATAATAAAGTACATATTTATGGTTTTCATTTTGACCGGTGCATGTGCTATAAGACATTGATTTTTACCAAATTTCATAATTTCCAACGGAAAATACCGAACAGATTTTGTTTATGATATTATATACACAAAATATGCGACATGAACATTACATTGATCACCATCACGTTGACTTACACCCGAGTATATTTGAAATAAATTTTAACTTAATACTCAACAAAGTGATTGTAAAAGAATTCCGTACCATAAACCGCACCATAAAAACACATTTTAGGGAATAGCATGATAGTAAACTAATAAGTAGGGATAGTGATAGTAGTATAAAGAGTATGTAGGGTTAATTTACACAAAATAGGTAATCTACATACATCTTAAATGTTTTTTTTTACATGTAAAATCGCAAACTGTATCTGAACTCAGCAGCGTGATTCATGCAGTTACCACTTACTTAGAAGATAAAACTTTGGAACAGCTGGCGTGTTCGGAGATGTCACATAACGCCTTGTACCCGGGTTTGATTTCCACCGCCATCTCTACGTACAGAGCATATGTGGACAGAAATATGCCTAAGATGCAGGTTAATGTCAAGGCCCTTGCAACATTTTTTAGCTCCATTTTAGCGGTTCTGTAAACAACGTGATAAGATAAATGGTTATAATAATGGTAAATCAATGGCATTTTTTCTTATGTTTACGAACTTACGAAACAAAAATGAGCGTGTTTACACATACACACTCGCTCACGCCTTTTACCCCCGAAGGAGTCGGCAGACGCGCAACTAGAGCACCCACTTTTCATTATGTGCAAGCCTATCGCCATATTGATCACACATTCCAGATTGATAATTACACTTTGCCCGACCCGGGAATCGAAACCGTGACCTCAGTACTGCTGTCGTACCGTAAAACTACACCACACATGCAGTCTTGAAAAATGAACGTGTTTATTTATTAATTTCGAACCAGTCTATCGCTTATCGTTTTCATATCTGAGTAAAAGAAACAAAATTTTAATGGAATTATACTCAATGTTTCATCTATATTTAGTAACGGAATATAATGCCGAGTGCAGATAACAGGTTCTGTATGAGCATTTACGCAACATGTGTATAAGCAAATATTTTTTTATGGAAATACGAAATTATGTTAACGCCTTTTTTATAATGCATGTAGGTAATGCGACAGTCAATCAATGTCAGTCGAAGTCTATCACCTGGACGTCCGTCGGATTGATAGCCGTTAAGAATCAACGGACAGTGCAAGCCAGGTTTCAGACAAGGCGTAATGCGTCCTACTGCAGCCGAGAGCATCACAGAGCAAGTATCCAAAAAAAAACAGATAATCTGATAAGGCTTGCCATACACGTAAGTAAAACGCGTGGCACGGCCCTCTATAACTTGACTTGATCGTCTTTGTCATCACTATATACGCGTGGTTTAAGTATTATGATGTATTTCATCATTATCTTTAAATACTATTAAAATAGGTGCTAATTTACCTGACATATACAGTGGAGGATAAAATAAAAGCAAACTCACGGTAATTAAGTACATTCAATTGTCCAACTCACGCTCTACGCCAAGGTTATCATAATTAAATAATTTTATAAATCGTGTACAATTAATTCGAGATTTTACAACTCAATCAAACTTCGTTCAGAATAAATCAATTCACACGGTTCGTTGTAAGTAGGTAATAATTTTTATTACAATAGAAGGGGAACATTCGAGGTAAGGAAAAAAGAAAAAGAACGTCGTCATTTATTCCCACTTCGTTTCGCCACCCCTTCGTGTATACACAAGGCATTATGGCTTTACGTTATAAAAATTAAAAGAAAACAAACATTATGGAGCTTGTTGGTGGTCTAACGTTTTGAAACACGAACCACTACAACGCTAATCGCATTATTGCTCGAGTAAGACTGACTTTTTTCTACATTTTACATTACCGTTGAGGTAAAACACGTACTTAACATCGTGTTAATAATTCCATTTACTGCCATAATATTATGTATTGATTTCATTAAACATTATATTATACCATGCAAGCGATACAGATATACGATAACCTGGAGGTAAGAAATGTACGGTTAAAGGTTAAGCGACGCTACTTGTTTACACAAATAACAAAAAAACAGCGATTATGCTACTATGGACTTGATCTAAAGTACGAAAGAGAATTACTGACGATAAGTCGTATTTACAAATCAAATGTTAGGAGGTCAGACATTCCAACATTGACCCGAGTGAGTAATAGCAAGATTACTTTATATTATGATGTTTAATAAACATTTAATAACCTTGATAGTTATTTATTACCTGAATAATGTTAACCGAGAAAAAGTACGGCCAATTCATACCTTATTTTGCTTACGGTATTGTTAAAAGTGACTCTATAAGTGCATACAAATTCTATCAAAAACACAATAGCTTACTAACGAAAAATTGATGCTTCAGACTACATATTCACCAAGGAATCAAATACATGGCCTCAGTCAAGGACGATAAATAACACTTAAGGCGATACCTTAAGGTCCATTTTCATACATTTTGTTTCACCTTTAATCTGGGTAACTAAACAAGTATTGGCAAGTAAAGAATTTAAATTCACGTCTAGTTAGTGATTAGTTCCCGCAGTTGAAAGAAAAACGTAAAAATAATTAATAATCATGGATATTTCTGCCTTTAAAATTTCGTCATATTAAATTTTAAAGGCCGAAATATCCATGATATTAAATTTTAAAAAATTTCGTCATATTAAATTTTAAAGGCCGAAATATCCATGATTATTAATTATTTTTACGTTTTTCTTTCAACTGCGAGAACTAATCACTAACTAGACGTGAATTTAAATTCTTTACTTGCCAATACTTGTTTAGTTACCCAGATTAAAGGTGAAACAAAATGTATGAAAATGGACCTTGAGGTATCGCCTTAAAGCACTATGACATAAGCAACATCTACACAATTTACCGTTGTATAAATAGTTTATGATAAATGATATCAATTGGCAGTGTCGGGCGCGATACGAACGATAAAACGGATTACAGCATTCAATTCATAATTTATTGCTTAACAATTGCCACTCTTAAATTATAATCAATTAGTTTAAATCAAGGCAAATAACACTTGTTGCCGCAACGACAACACGCGCACAACTGATTCGCTGAATTGATTTATATATTATTATCATAATAACCGCATCTTAAGGCTGAGAATACACGCTATTGACGTCTTCGAATTAATTTATTCCGCCAACTTAACAGTTTAGAGGGAATTAATTTTAGAAAATATTCTTCGTTTTTTGTCGCAAAAGTAGTAGCTGAATTGTTTCATATTTATACTTTAACCGCCATCGCCTTGTTTGTATTGTAGGATTGTTAAGTCAACCTCAAATATTCGAGCTACCAGATGCTTAGCTTCATAATGAAATATTGACAAAACCCATTCCACTAACAACTAAAGTGTTATGGGCCCTGAGTTTATTACAATCTAAGCGACATGGACCTTAATAAGCGTAGAACCAGATAATGTCAATCAACATCAGCAAAGTCAATACAGAACCCAGATACCTATAGTCCATGGTAGTAACTACTTACAACTGATAGCGAACTAGTTGGCAACCTCGGGACACGTATTGCAAAACAAGTCCGTAACATTGTTTCGGAACTAAATCGTAAAGTATAAACTTTGTTATGGTTTACGAAATATAATGTACGCCGGTTAGTGTACCAAAGGACAATCGAATCAGCGCACGTCCATAACTATAACCATATACGCCGGCATTACAATTACGACCAATGCGTTCCCGCTTTACACAGCTGTGCATCTAAGAGCGCTTAAGGCAATTTTTATCCCGCGTAGTGACTTAAAATAAGTGGAATCGCAAACAAAAGATTGTAATCTGACACATAAATATAAATACATTACTGATTTCTACTTATCAATATAGAATCTGTACAAAAGAAATATATTTTTGCACAGAAGTTAGCCATCTCGACCACAAGAAAATCAAGTATTCAGTCATAAATCGAATGCTGAACGGTTATTACTACTGTATAAAGGAACTTGGAATTTATATTACGCTCAATACGCTTTGCTAAACTTCGACTTTATGAATATAACACGTATACCAATGAATTGTTATGTTTATTAACCGACAAAAAACCGAGAAGGCTCTCAATTCGACGCGTATATTTTATTGTTATTACACAGCCCTATTTCGTATTTGGGCGCATAAACTTTTAGTAATATTAAGGTCACTGTTAAAAGTGTTATTTTTTCCGGTATAGTTTATTGTTTGTACGTTTTATATCGTACTAATTTTATATACGTGAAATATGGCAGTAGGATAGTAAAGTTTAATCAACAATCGATTCAGGGACATATTCACGGCTAAACAAGATTTTATAAAAATACTCTCTTATAAAATTTGCTGGAAGAATGAAGCTGGTATTTACGTATTACCTACGGAAAGCTGTGTGCCATGTACCTACATTATACAAGTCCGTGAATGGCCTCGCGCATTGTATGTTTGAAAAATACAGAAACCCCAATGGAAAAATCTTATGAAATTATTTTAAAATCAAACATAAGTTTTGTGTGCAATTCATTATTTAATAAGTGCACAATAAGTATATGGCCAAATAATTATTAGATACAAATATTTTGATATTATGTCTAAAAAGGAACTAAATATCCTTTTTTATATACGCTATTTTCATTATTTACATTTTTTAGGGGTATCCAAAATGTATTCATTCATAATGTAACACAAAAAGCGTGAATCCGGTAAAAAAAAAACAAGACTTACTTAAGAAGAGTATTCGCCTTTGAAATCCGATGGAAGGGTATTTCTCAAAAAACTAAAAAGAAATGCAATACCATCTAGTGACGTCAATAAGCATTATAAGAGAGAAAGAAAGAGTTAGCACGCTTTCCCCATTAAGTATACCTGATTTTATTGTAGATTTTACAAAACGGTTTCTTTTTTGTATTATTTGCTACAAATACCTACATATAGCTGTCTGTGTCCATGTGGAATAACTGTCAATATCGATATTAAAATACCCGATTGTGAGTTAATAAATCAGTCACCACAGAACAGTTGTATTGCCAATATTGAGCTTTACTTATTAGTTTACAAATCTGAAACAATAGTTATGAATCATAACACAATGGCTGAAAATACACATTCCTTTAATCAATAATGAATATAACATACACAACATAATAATATTAAAACGTAGGTGGTACAAAAGACCACACCAAGGTGCCTATCCGAAACGTCAAACTGATAATTGAGGATGTCATTTATATTATTCAGATCAGTGAACATTGCAAACAACGGCGTATCTCGGCTGCTCGGGATAAAAGAGGCTCATATTTAGCATAAACACTTCGGGATCGGACCCCTGCTATGAACGGGAGAATTAAAATACAAATGTTATTTACTCTTCAAAATGAATGAATACCTAATCTTATTATGTTCTTACCATTATTATTATAAAATTCTAAAGTTTGAGTAATTTTTAATATTTGTTAATAGTAAAGGCAGAAGAATCCTGTGATTTGTTTTTGATAAAATTTAGGATACAGATAGACCAATTTCTAAATTGACCTATTGCAGGCTATATTTATCTCTGAATTATACGCAATTCCTCGGGTAAGATCTTTCACGAGAGTGAAACCGCAAACAACACCTAATGCCTACTCAATAAGACTTATTTTCAAACTTAAAAAATTATGATTTCTTAATGTAACTCATATACGTTTATAACTAGGACTCGATTAAGGCGATACCTCAAGGTCCATTTTCATACATTTTGTTTCGGCTTTAATCTGGGTAACTAAACAAGTATTGGCAAGTAAAGAATTTAAATTCACGTCTAGTTAGTGATTAGTTCTCACAGTTGAAAGAAAAACGTAAAAATAATTAATAATCATGGATATTTCGGCCTTTAAAATTTAATATGACGAAATTTTAAAGGCAAAGATTAAAGGCGAAACAAAATGTATGAAAATGGACCTTGAGGTATCGCCTTAAGCAGATAGATACAAAAAATGAACACTGAAGACTATATTTATCGTATACATCGATATATACGTATGTACGATGATCGCATATAATTCCTGAAACAAGAATAAACATTTAAAAATCAGATATTCATTTATAAAAAACGAATTGCTTTTAATTAATTGCTAACAGATGGTACCTTAATGTTCAATGTACTAGAACTAATAGTATTTACTAACTTGCTGAATTAGTAGTTTTCCGTAACCCGGATCAAGTCGTTCCTATCAAACTAAAAACCAAATTGTCGCCAGTGCAATTCGGCCACATTTCATTAAATTACATAAGCCCTAACATACTACTTATTATTTTAATAACCTCTTAAGACAGCTTATATCCGTTATAATTTTGACTTTGTTAATAAATAGTATCAAATTCTGACGCTTAACTAATTACAATCGTATTGTACAACAATGTAGAGCCACGCTATCTTGCAAATTGGACAGAGCATGAATGGGCCGAATCAACCACTGTCCTACAGGCTACAACAAACCGGTGTGAAGTAAATGTTGCATTTTGTATGCTAATTGAATGAGATTCCTGGAAGCTCAACCAACCCTCTCTCCTCTCTAATCCGTGTTCCTTTAGTTTGGTGTCAGCGCGGTGGCGCATCGCAGATTTATACTATATTGTGGGTGTTTATTGGCCTTGGGCCATATTTTAATATCAATGACCCACTTACGCGATTCCTGAAAAACGAATCTACAGGGAATGGACCAATATTAAATGTGAATGCAAAATCCCAATTTCCGTTCTGGTGATATTGACGTCAATCTTTATGACCGCTCTGAAATTAGTTATAAACTGGAAATTACCTATTGAATGTCGTAGGCGGACCTATCTACCCAAAAAGAATAACTCATATTTATCCGCCAAGGATAGCCAAGTACAAAGTATCTTATATCAATTGTCATATCGATCTGTTCAACTTTAATTTAATAACAAGGTCAATTTTCGCACTTATTCTAGCAACCATATTTATTTTTTTATATGAATGAGTAGACTGTCTATCAAATGCTTGTTTGGATTTTATGAATAACCGAGCCAATATAAATCAGGTTATTGGCCGGGTACAATATATTTAGTAACCAGGTTGTTATATTATTATTTTGATTATAAAAAAAGAACCTCGGTTATGTCAGGCCACGCGCAATATGAAGGCCGTACTCCGTAGATGTCCGTCCCAATATATAGATCAAGAATGGCGATTTACGCTTCCTACTTTAAACAACTTCATCTAAAGAAAATCATTATAACTATTAGTCTAAAGTCTCTACTCTCGAAACAATTCCACGGTCAAACAGACACCACTGTTCCCAACTCTCTTTTGCCAAACCCGCAATACATGACTATTTAAACCGCTAAAAGCCTGATTTTCCAGGGAGCTTTTTTAGATGCTTAGGTTCATAATTTATTCAGCGTTTTAGTTAACGTTTTTTTAGGTCGCAGAAGTAAAATTTTTTCGACAATCTCTATGTCTCACAGTACTATTTTAGCTATCATTTTAGCCGACAATGGCGATCTTCTGCGACAAAATGAGTATAATGTTTTAGTGAATTAACGTATTCCTCCCGCTTATTGTTTTCAACTTATCCACTAACAAAAGAAACACCAGCTACGAAAACCAATATTTCTCCGGTAAAAAGGGGGTCTGAATTAGAACTTTGTTCTGGAGGAAACAACAAAACCTGAGCATCTTCGGAAATCGTAGATTATGCGCAGAACCGGTTTCAAAATCTCCAAACTTATTTATAATGTAAATGTTTAAATGTTTAAATACGTCTAAGTCCCAGTGGCTTTTTTCGACCTATCGACCTATGGCCCGATTTTAAGAACAAATGACTTATTATGATTGGTTTATTCCCAGAATTATTGGATCGAAGATTGGGATTGGGATCATTTATTGAAAATTGTTAAAAGTTGGCAACACTGGACAGACCGACAGGCGGTCGAAAGAACTAACATGACAAAATTATTATAAGGATTCGTTGTTGACCAAAAATAAACTCGTAAAAGCCAGTTAAAAACAGTGAAAGAGAAAAAAATGTATATTAATGTTTTAAAAAATAAAAAACGAATATTAACTTTTTTTAAATAGTAAAATTGGTCACAATGTCGCTTAAAAGTGCAATTTTTGTCTTGTATAAACTATACTCCCTTTAAAATATTTTTCTATATTTAGTTTCCGTTTATTATTTTATTATGCACCATAAGCACTCATTATAATTCCATAATTTATTTGCTATTCTGAATATAAAAATATTTCCAAACGAGTTTACTGCTTTTTATTTTCATACCTATTTCATAAAATATATTTTTCTGAACGAAATTTAACAACGAATGTCAAATTTATTAAGGACGAACTTCACATCAACAACGATTTCCAAAGTGCCTGTACACTGCTATTTGCTGACACAGTGCCACGGTAATATGGGCCTGAATTCTAAGAATTTTAGACACAGTGTAAACAGTTGGAAATCGTCCACTGCAAACAAACTGCTCATAATTATTAAGTCATGCCAACATGACGAACAAACGAGACGTTTCCATAACGAAGGATGTGAAACATCTTTTTTAATGAATAACATTTATAACGTACCTTTTCGTTTCGCAACACTATACAAATAACAAAAAAATTATAAAATATTTAAAAATGTTTCTAGAACATATATATTACAAGTAAGTTACAAGTACTACAGAAAGAGATAACACTATTAGAGTAAGGAGTTACAACGAGCGCCACATTGCATAGGACGCCCTATATCGCAGAATATGGTTCCGTTATGTTGGTAGCCTTGCTTTAGTTCACCATCGCGACCGCAACGCAGCGTTGGCGTCGTGCAACACCTTTCATTGTATTGACTATTGACTGATTCTGAATACAGAGAATAATGTATAAAGTTAATTTGTCATATTATTATCTTAGTTCTTATTAAAATATATAGTAGTATGTTTAGTTTAAGTGGAATTATGCCTCCGTTTACGTGAATGTGAAAGAAGAACAGCCCGTGGAGTGCTACGCGGCCATTTTACTTGCAATGCGGCAACGGTGTACGATCCGCCATTGGAAACGGCCTGTGTCTTTTTCTCAGTGCAAGATTTGTATTTTGTCGATTGTTGCGGTATAGAATCGACGGTTAATCATGTGTGGTAAAAGTGTAGTGCGGACTTTAGTGTAGTGAAGCACGGTGGTCGGGTGATTCGAATAATGTGCGAACGATGGAAAACGAAGTAAAGCAGCGCAATCAGAGAAATAGGCGAAGGGAGCGGGCACAGCGCATGCAAGCACAGCGAGAGAGCAAAGTTAAGGATGGGGACAGTGGCGAGGACGAGTCTCCGGCCCGAGAGAAGCCGCCTCGTCCTCCTGCCAGGAGGAAGAAGTCGCGGGAGCCGCTTGGAGAAGAAGATATCATCGACGGTTTCGCCATAATGGCATTTCGCACATACGAGGATCTAGAGGTGAGTGCCCAATAACGTAACCAGACTCATTAATCTTACCAGCAGATGTCAGAGCAGGGTTGAAACACATTTATTTAATTACATATTTATCGGGGTAACTATCTATGTTCTGCATGGAATACCTACATTGTTTACATTTGCATAATGAATGACCTACAAACTTTACAATTATGGTTTTATGTGTGTATATTACAAATTGATTACTAATTCGATTAGTGCAATAAAGCTGATAGCGATTGGTTACATACAAAGTGTGCACTTTTACTAGTCACATATCTAATCGATTCCGTACACCAGGATGTACAGATTCTTTATTTGTAGCCCCATTATAAAAACGGCGCTCCGTAATGGCTTTCAACGTCGCCTCGGAAGTGCATTGACCCAACGAATGAACCCTTCGTGGAGAAATAAGAAAGTGTATATGTTATTCTATAATTATTATTATATTTTAAGATACCACCAATATTAATAACTGTATGATTAACAAAACAAAACTCAACTTCTTAAATAAAGTGATCTGTGCAATGGTACACGGTATAATGATGGAGTACACAGTTGTATGTATGTGGCTGGGTGTGTTTAGTGTGCAGTGTGTACACAGCACACACATTATGTAGTGAGCAGCTGACTGCCGAGCACGGTTGCCGGAGCGCCGAGCGGCGCGATCTCGGCGGGCGAGGTGCACTCGCGGTCTCCCACAAAGTGTAAATTTGGTCTAAGTGGCTTTCGCTCGTTTGTGCTCATTTATCGCGCCGTCCTCGAATGGCAATATGTTGTGTACGCTGAAGTCTCGTATGCTCACAATAAAACTACATTCCCCACTATCGTTTTAAATTATGGTGACAGGCTTGCAGTTTGTGGTTCGTTGAAGCGGCGCGCGCGTATATTATAGGCCTGAACAGGTTCCTTTGCTCCTATTTAATTCACCTCATGCGGTGTCTACGCTTATGCAATTTTACTTACAATAGCCGTGCATTAATTTGCACATGAAACAACTCATTCTTTATTCGTATAGGATCCGCCAATGAAAACGCTAGGTGGTAGCTAGTATCTATCTAATACTTTTTGCAAATTAATATATTCGTACTACAAATAATAAATAGTTATTGCCCTCTTGAGTAATAGATAAAAGTAATCACCTCCTTCGGTAACACAGTTGAGGGAAAGCGATTTGCTTGTTTACTCAAGTAGATGGGTATTGAAGCAAATAACTACTCAATGCAAACAACTGTAATCAAGTATTTCCAACGTGTTGGATTTGTACTGTATGCTGTACCTAGATACCTAATCTTCGTATTATAAATGTGCTCAGTTACATAGGTAGAATATCTAACTAACCCCATTGATCATAATTTAAAACCTATTCAGTTACGTTTTGAATTAATTTAATGTGCTTCTATCTATAAATATTCGAAAACGAGGTTAAGTAATGTTGTAACATAAATAAAGCGGCATTATTTGAACTAACTTTTCAAAACAAGTGGTACCGAGATGACGAAAAAGCAACGCTCATTGTTATAACATTATCACTTTACAGGTTTTGTTAAATTTAGACGTGGCATGGAATTTCAATATGCCTACTTTGTTTGTTCAAAAAAGTTTCTTAACCGTTTATTTCTTTGGAAATCAGTTATATTCAAATGTTTACGACAAATTCCTTTATCGACCGTGGCGTCGTATAAACCGATATTGATCTAAATGTATAAAGTATTTGTGATATTTATTCATTGGAACAACAATTTTCTTATATTTTTTAAACGTAAATACATTTGTATAATTGTGAGAAAATAGGTAAGTATAGATAGCATTTAAACCAGTCGAGCGTGACGGCTGTCATCTGACGCCTGTGGAGCAGCGAATTGTTACCTCACTGAATATCTAACGCTGGTGCTCACCACTCGAGTATTTTCCCACGCCACCACTACCTACGAACGTTTACCATTACTGTATTAAATAAATAAACAAATTATTTAACTCCCCGACGCCGACGGACCGTGCCCGGTGAAAGAAACTTTGCGGTTGTTTTGTTACAGAAGAGCTAAAGAAAATGTTTGTTGTTCCCAGTTGTGATTGGGGATTTTATCGCACCTATGCTTTAAATTTATATCCGTTATTATAATCCTTACGTGTCGAATCCTCACCCGAAAGCCGCGATCAACGGATTGCTTGTATAATTTAATGTCGTTATATCCTAAAAGGTTGACCTTTTAACTTCACTAAAACGCAATTTTGTGTTTTTTTTTTTTCACCTTTTCCCATCCTAGATGTTATACAAATTTAATTCTGTTCGCCGAAAATAGTTTGTGTAGTTATTTACAACTTTCAAGTCTAATCACAAGTTTCGCCGCCCTAGCGAATCTTGTGACGAAGAAAAACGACTATTGGACTTTTTTAACAAAAATAAAAAATGAAGCACGTTCAAAATTAATTTCAAAAGTTTGACAAGACCCATCTACCTGATAAGCGGTCGAGGAAGATCAGAATTTATAAAAAGAAGTAGCCGACGTGAAATATGAAACGTCCGAGCCATTTTAATATTTAAAGAAAGCATAAAAATAACAATGGTTAATTTAAATTTTGTAACAACCCTGGCAATGTGATAATTAATAACCCATAAATTCTTTAAAGCTCCTTAGTGACTTACTCCAAAGAATAACGGTACCCTTGCTCGTATTTTTAATAAAATGATGGTATAACATTTAAGCAATTCCTGAAATTGATCGTATTTCGAGTTAGTAATTAACGGTCACAAAATATCCTTGTTATATATGAGCGATAAGGTTTACCTTGAATTACATTTTTTATAGATACTGCATGAACCGTCTCATGATTAAAAGTATCGCGGACCAAGCCCACTTTAATTTATAAAAGCAATGTAATATAAAGTATACCGGTTTTAATTTTCGAAAAACCAGTGCCGAGTATTGAAAAATATTATACAAAATTCTATTTAAAAAGTTGAGAACATCGCCACGGCCTTTGGAGCCCTAAGCTTAGAAATCGGAAGCCCTTCGGTCATCCAGTCACACTTCTCATAGCTCCACGTTAGCACCATGCCACATATATAGGTACATAGCTGGTTTAAGTTTAAACAGCTTTGTTTTGCCTTTATTGGCTCATTGTCGGCGGCCCCTTAAATGTTTTCTCTCTACTTGAATTTTCTCCAAACGGCCCGGGTCTGTAACTTTCACATTAAAACACTTTGATGTTCAGAATGTTCTTAAACGTTGTTCTTTACATGATTAGACGGGTGATTTATCATCGCTTTGTAATATTTTTATTATGTACAACAGTCTTATTAATGATAGATTAAATTAATGGAGTAAGGTGTACGCTGTTTGATAAGTCGAATACAATTTTATCAGGCAGTATAAATGTATTCGATACGTAATTAATATAAAAAGTCCAGATAAAAATTAAGCACATAATTTATGTACATACCTTCTAGCAAACCGGCACAATTAAACACAGTCGCGTTTTCGCAATGTGTCGTTCTTTAGTTTAAAATATAAAATTCAGAAATTGAATCCTTAAGGAGTGGGCAGATTCGAAACAAGTACACTCATAATTTACCGAACTTATTATCGTTTCATGATGGCAATGTGGATATTTGTATAATATACAATTCGGTTATTTAAATGTAAGGTTAATTTTACGAAACGATGCCGTAGTCTAACAAATTTATTTTATTGTATTTATGTTGATACAAGATTATAGATTATTCTATCTTGTCATCAAGGTTCATAAATATTTATAAGGCATTACCATTGACAGTTATGCAATTATATCTAGATTAGTTTTGATATCAGTCATAAAAGATTAAATATGAAATGTTGGCTACGTTGTATAATAAAAGTAATTCGAGTTTATTAACGTATGAATGAGTTCGGTAGCCAAGATTATACCGACATTTTGAAGACTACACTGGTGGGTGGCAAATTGCCGTCGGCCAGCAAGCCAGTAACTAATCTTCAAGCGTACGCCTCCAGTCATTAGTTTTATAAAGAAATTGCCATTTTAAAATGTTACAGAATAAATATTTCATGTTCCATTTTCATATTTATGCTATTCATAATATTTGCGTTACTATTGCCGTAAATGGGTATACTATATGATCACGATTTAATATTGTCTATGAATCTAATATGGTGGTGTGTAAATAGTGAACATAAACTTGTAACATTTATAAATATTTGTTTTGTTGTATCAATTCAATTTGTGCCCGACAAATTGAATTATTCCCTTGGTCATTATAAAGTAATAACTGCAAACTGTACATAGCTGATGCTTTTAGGACTCCGTATCAAATTATTATGTTTAGTCCGTATTTTTATCCTCATTTTTTCTGATATGTAATAAGTAAATTGGCCTTGGTGGTTTATTTTTCCATGTTTCATTTCGTCACAGTAAATAGATGCCGCAACATAACAATATTTTTGTTCGCAATTTATACAAGTAAAGTTATACAACGGCTTATTTCATTACGAAATGTTTGTACAAAATATAATAACATGAAACCCGCTACTTTACTTTTTGCTTCAAAGTTTGAAATCATTTTCAGAGATATTATATTACGTAAACGATTATACTTTGTAAATGATTATATATTTGAGATTGGTCGAAAAAAGCAATTGGACTCGTTTATTGAATATGGATGTAAATCATAATTAAAAATACACATAATGTAAGTCATATTTATGTGTTGAAGTTATTTATTATAGCTGTTGGTTTGTTCCTACTAACATCCCGACTCCCTGTCGCCCACCGAGCGGAGTCTCAGTGCATCTGGCAGCAATATTTACTTGCGGCGAATCCACACTACTATCGCAACTAATCCTTTGATATGTCTCTCGCAATGTGAACTTGTTTAGCTTGTTGTAGACACTTCAGGTAATTGAATACTTACATCATCCCGGAATGTAAGAAATGTTCGCCCGCTTGTAAAACATTACACAACTAATTGACGCTTGTGTATATTAATGACTTTCTTTTTCAAATATCAACGTTATTTAATCTAATCGCACGCGCAATTTGTAGTTAATTGGCGTCCATTTGAAGCGTTCTTGCGTCTCAATAATCTCAATCACGTCATCTCAATTTTTCGCTATAATAAATGTTAATTATATATAATAATAAATAAATTTATTCGTTATAAAAACTTTATAAAACTCGTTAAGTTTATTGGGTATACATCTTTGAATATATATGAATATATGATTAATGCTCTACTTAAATTTATTTGCATATTAACACATTAAATGAATATAAATGCATTTAAGCGCTAATGGTTACGAATAAATAAAAGTATAAAAATAAATGATAAAATTTATAGTTTTTGTTTTTATGATTCTACATGGATACATCTGAGGTATTCATCATCTTTTTTTTTCTACTACCATACAATGGCCTTCAAGCACTCTAAATGTTCTGGGCTGCAGGATATTTCAGCAAAATTAGATCTACTTAGTGCTTTGAAAACTAAATTTACCTATCAAGGTGACGTTACTACTATTTACCACCAGCAGGCATAAAACCTCTCATCAAATGAGAAACTTGCTAGTCTCGCAATTCCATTTTATATAATAGAAAAGCGTAAGTGTCAATAAAAAGCGCATGGTAAAAACTATGAAATTAGACTTTCATTGAGTTATATATCATGAACCGACGATAACAGTAAACGTAAAAGGCTCTCAAACGGAATGGTAACAGATCAAAGGAAATAAAACTTGCTTGGGTCCGGATTTTAATGGTAAACGTAATATCCACCGTAGAGGCTCGTTGTAAGATGTGCCAAGTGGCTCAAGTGGCGAGAATCACATCGACCGGCAACGTCAGGGTAGGTATATTCGGCAGCAGACGGTTGTCGGTCGCGTCTTATCTCGGCGATCTGCCCGCGATCGACTGTGCACCATCGACCATCGCGATTTAATATTCTGGAGAGTGGAGAGATCTCGCTGCAATCACTGAGAATACATATTGCTAAACCTGAATAATGGAATCGCTATAAAAACGCCAATTTGAACACGTTATAAAAGAATACGTTATGAAATGTAAACTTTCTAGTGCCGATGTTTCTTTTTTCTTTCCGTGTCTACGAGAGATTTGTAATGAACGTCCCATTTGTAGTGGTAATTTATTCACCGTGTCAGTTGTAGAGTTAATAATTGCTGTGATTGACCAAATCGAATCTCAAAAAAAGAGGTAAAGTTTTCCCGCTTGTATTAACATTAAAATGTATGTGAAAGCTACGGGACCGCGCAAATTTCAGTAATAAAGTTAATTAAACATGCAGTCCTGCTTATACAGATATGATTGTAGAAATGCCCACACCTACTCTAGCCCTCTTCAATTCTCTCGAGTGGCGCTCTCGCCGCTCTTATCGGTTTTATGTGTCGAATCGAATGTATGAAACGGTTGTATAACTGTTATCGTTTTCATTAAACATTTAATGTTATGGAAAGTTAACTATAAACATGAAGAGTCTGTAGTGTTTCGTAACAAATAGACGTAGCTAAATGTGTTAATGTATAGCATGTTTGAGATAGAAAATGCATGCAATGCCTCTGAAATGGAAAGCGAAATGTGTGTAAATTTCAACAACGCCACTCACCAGTGTACCTTGCTGTACAGACTACTATTGCCAGCTTTCGTAACTAAAAGCAAGAATGCAAATGATATAGTTATTTAATACCCTATAAAATTCAATGATTCCGTGGCAAGGCAATATAAATATTTATGTTGCGCCAGTATGTGCTAAGTTAACAAAGTGTATTACATCTAAATAAAGTGTGTATGTATTTCGTATATTTCAGGTTTAATATTTATCCTACTTAGTGACATAATAATTATAGGGAAATATTCGTAATATATTAAATGGACTTAAAGCAGGAAAATAATAAAAATATCATGGATTATTCTACTCGTTGGACTTCCTCCATGCCTGAGAGCGATTAAAGTTTCTAATTTTTTCGCTTTTACCGTTAAAAATATACAATGCCCATATCATTTTGCTTTCATTTGTTTATCGATTATTATCCACCGTGAACTGTGTATTAGCATTCATTGCGCATAATATAAACATTTGTAACGTATTACTCCATTATCGCTAAACACACGTCGGGTCTGAGCAAATGTTTGCTCAAAAGTTAGTTGTTAGCAATGCAACGCTGTCAGTATAAAGCGGTCGTATCTCACAATAGTTTACTTTTGGTGACAAAATAAATGGCAAACATTTATTTCAGAGATAATTTATTTCAATCGCTGGATTATCATCACTCTAGTGAATTAATTCAAACTCTTTTTTATTAAGAAAATACGCAAACAATTAAAGTGTTTTATTGCAGCGCTGATAGATAATAACTGCAAAAATTAACAGCTAACACATAAAACAGATTAACGAGGCTGTTCATTAATGCTATTAGCTCGTATGTTTGGTGGTTGCAAGTTGTGGCTTAATTCAATCGAAATTCACAACACAATTTCCATTTCATGGATATTAAATAGAATAGGAAGAATGTTTTATGGCCATTTTACGATGGCTAACGAATGAGAAATTTATCAGATTGCGCATTTAATGGTTAGGAATCATTCGTTAGCTCATAGCTAATACTTACTTACTAATTGCTCTAAACTAAATTACAATGCTTGCTTTGCTCATTCATCGGTTTGTCAATAATCTCACAATGCATACATTAACATCACTAACGGTTCATTAGCGCATGTAAATATGAATATCATATTTTAAATGGCAATTACGGTATGTGAGCTGTGCGTGCAAGAGTCATTTGGAAAAATATTATATGTAAATATTTGTGGCAAAACACTTTACCCTTAGGTAATAGCATAGATTTATCAAACAAAACTTGATTTTACAAATCTTTTTGATGTCACGCTGGGAGTGTAAGTGTGGCATGAAAACTAGTCTTTATTCCCCGAGGATGTAGGGAACAGGGAGCGGCGGGTGGAACAAGGTGGCGTGCGAGGTAATCGCCTTGTGACACGCGACACCCGTTTACAAACATTTCGATTAGGTACGTCCCTCATATTTGTTTCCGATTGCCTCAATTTTCCCATTCAATTACATTCCTAAGCTATTGTGAAATATTGAGACTTCATTTCACGGTCAATTAAGTATAAAAATCAATAAAGGTTGACGCACTTTTATAGCTTAAGCGTCAAATCAGTAACCCCACGCTAGAAAAATAACGTTATAAAAACATATTATTTAAAATGGTCTCAAGCTATGCTGAGTAGAGTACACTACACTTTTTCTAGTCCATCAGAATAAATCGGTAAACTAATTGAAAGCTCAAATCTATTTTTAGTATTGAGTGGCGCTTTGATTTCTTAAATAAAAAAAAAATAAAAAAATTAAACTGCGAGCAGTAACAATATTACTGTTATTATTTCTAAGATCATCTCTAAACTTTCGGCCTTACCTGCGCTGCAGTTAACTTCCGAATAGAAATTGTCCTATTGTTAGGTTTTTGCCGTATTTTTTGTCACGCTGTTGCCGTTAAGGAATACAATACTTTTGCCTTTCTGTTGAGTATTATCGTTAAAAGTTGTTTTCCAGAATAGCATGTGTATCCGCAAACGTTGTGCGGTTTCTTTTACATAAATACCCTGTGTTTAACGTCAGTAAAACAGCTGTTTAAACTTTTGAATGGCTTATGTAGATGATGATATTATATTTAATTTTAATGATTAA
The DNA here is from genome assembly GCF_014839805.1 of Manduca sexta. Taxonomy (NCBI): domain Eukaryota; kingdom Metazoa; phylum Arthropoda; class Insecta; order Lepidoptera; family Sphingidae; genus Manduca; species Manduca sexta. The sequence goes on from NC_051128.1 coordinate 6,579,551, forward strand.
AAATAAATAAAAAAATATATTTTATTATCCAACATAATAATATAAAGTTTCTTAAATGTTAGATAAAGAATAAACAAGACTTCGTAATGCATCTGCAGACAACAGAGATAACATATTGTGCTGACGACACAATTAACCCGTTATTAACGCGTTCAGAGAACTTGTACCGCACTTAGCTGTATGCCAGTGGTTATAGTGTCAATGAATTTATTAACCAATTAGACTTCTGCGTTCTTGTTGTATTAAATTACACGTTATCAGTAACAGTTTATTACAGGTGAAACTATATTTTCTCGCGCCGAGGTAATTATCGGTGCCGGGCATGGAACGGAACTGTCCTTTACCGGTTATAGTAGTTTAAATTACCATTTTCTTTACAAGCCATTATAGCCGTAACACACCGATAGAACTATAATATATTTTCTCTTAAAAGTAGTTTTTTAAGTAATATTACTATAATATGTGCTATGCCTACCGTCATATTATTTGAACATCAACATGACTGAATGTGATTACAACATGATCTTATAAGCTGCGTAATTGTATTATGATTATAAAATAAGATACAATATCATAATTCTTATATTACATAGTACTTATTCACTTGTTACAATATTTGCTTTGGTAGCAGAAAACTTTGTTACCGTGGATCACATAATATTTACATAGAATGTAAATCCATACCATCTTTAGATAACACTTTATATTGGACTAAAGCTAGAGAACGCGGCTATAATATATTTAAGTAAAATTTTGTATTTAAAATAAACTATAAAATATATTGTAATAAAGCAGTCCAATACCTTGAGCGTGCGTAACGGCCTTTAAGCTTTATCAAAATGTATGGCCACTGGTTTTGTAAAATATATAATAAAATAACATTTATACTACAGTTTCTTCTTCATTATCTTTAATTTATGTTTATATCCGAGCAGAAAATGTTTATAATATTAAATTGTATAATGCCAAACCTGATAGCTCTTTGAATACTGTCTTGCGCTACATGAAGTCATGTTAACATATCGAGAAGTTACCCTTCTAATGGTATTCGCGCATACCCGCGCTATCTCGTCTGATGATTTAATTAATGACCTATCGTGTCGCTGGTAATTAAACAGCTCCGGTAAATTGAAGTTCACGCTGGAGCCCACGGCCGCCACTTGATTAAAAAGAAAATGCAATTTGGTCTGGAGTACCACAAGTCAACCGACTTTAATATAAAAAAAAAATATTTTTTTTTTTTTAACCGAGATTATTTATGCAAATACGCGAAAACTAAAGGAATTTTAGGTATGTTGTATATATGCACGTGGATATATTCATCTGTTCCTGTCTTCTGTCATGATGATAAATGTGATTTATTTCTGAGTATTTTCATAGGTTTAGGTATTTTTGTTTTATTTTTCATAGGCTAAATGACCTGAATAAATATGTATAATTGTAATGAATTAATTGCATTACTAATATTAAATTTCCTTATGTTTTCCAATATTCTGTAGTTTGTATATACATATTCCTATATATTATTAAACCGCGAATAAATTATTAATAAACGTATATTTCTAAATTGGTATCAAATGTTGTTTCCTTAATAGGTGTCTAAATTAGCATTAGTCTATAATCTATATTAAATCGGAGTGGTCGACAAAAATAATCCTTATGTACTATTATTATTCAGTATAAATAAATAACAATCATAAAAAAACAATGGAGTTAGAGAGTGTAGATAATAAGTCTATAAAACAACATAGCAAAATGAAAGTTTGTTTTTATTTACATGTAAAATATAGCTAATAAAAGTTCCACTTGTGCAAAGCCGGCTAAGTACGGTATTGGCGACTGCCGCTTGTTTAGCGAGGTAATTGAGCATGTAGCGAACACGGCTCTCTCGGCTCAAGTCTCATTTACCTAAAGTAATTTCGAATTTACCAACAGAAAAACAATTCCAGGCTAGATATAATCGTTTTGACTGTGTAAGTGACAGGTTATTTACAAAGTTGAATAACAAGTTAGCCTGTTGTGAAATAAATGTAGTTTAATTAAGGAATAAAAGCTTTAATGGATTGTCTGTGTTGTATTGTATATTTTATTAACAATTTTGACTGCCACTTAGTGTTCTTGGAATATGAATACATTTGTCCATAGTGTTTTTATTATATTACACATTATATAATTCTAATGGATAAATCAATATTTTATATGTTAATCTATAATCGATTCAAAATCAGCATAATATAGTTAAACTAAGCTTTGAAACGTTTTTCATATTAAATGCACATTCAACTGTTTTACTTCGAATAAAGCAAGGATCTTTTATGACAGACAAGAACAATTTTATATTTACTGAAAATAGAATCATGGTTTTAACCTTTAATCGACAGATTTGAGATATATTGCGTTATTCTCGAATTATAAATGCGATATTATAAATTTCTAAGTATTTAAGTAAATTACATTTATTTATAATCATAATCGCGATATCGTTGTTATCACATTAGTGATTAATTCGTTGTCGGTTAAGCAATTACTGCAAATGACCGTTGTCGGCGGCCCGATCAGCGAGGTGTGACCAATAATGGCGTGGGCAGACGATTACCTTGCAAGCCTACTGAGTTATTGACCGATGCTAATTATTTGACAACGTCTTGTAAACATACTACGTGACGTTTATAGACTGTTAACTTGTTTATTCATGATTCACGGCCGTAAGATATGTATGAATATTAAAATATATTTACCAATAACATGTTTCATGTACCCGGAAAATGATATCCCCTTGCCCGCTTAGTAATGCATGTGAATAGCCGAAATAATGTTACATTTCAGTGGTATCTGAGGTAGTATTAAAAGACGTTTCCCACGGGGAGCGCCGCCGGCAGAAAAATAGCTCGCCCGATTTCTGTGAATCCGTGATAACTTTTTTTATGAGACTGAAATGAATTGTATAAAATCTTTTGTGGAAGTCACATAAAGTTCTCGAGAGAATTTTGCTTTCGTCGCAGTCCTGAAGAGATTTATTCGGTGTAAAATGAAGTTTACTCTCTGTGATTTCTTTTTATTCTGTTTTATCTTGTGTGGCCAATTCCGTGTCAAGTCTGTCTCGTTTATTTTTTATTGGAACACTTGAAACGTATCGTTTTATAGCTTCTTAATTCTGCAGGTATTTTATCGGTAACAGGTTCCATTCCATTTCGTTTTGTGTTAAATGCTATTTGTGGCAATTAGTTGTAATTAATTTGTGGTTACCTAGCAAAATATTAGAGTTCAATCGTTGCGTCTTAGTTGAATAGTTATATAACTTTTTTAATTGGATTACCGATTAATCTGTAATAGACAGCAAAATTACTACTTGATTTCAGTGTGTTTTTAAATAAAGTAAGCCGTACTGTTATTATGTCAAAGACGTGGTTAATGTTTACAAATGGTGTGAGTTATCAGCTGTGTGTGGGACATTGTAGTTTATTGTTATTATTTATTCATGTTGGGCGGTCACGACGACACGTGTCGCGTTCCCGTGGCACGAGCCACTTTACATCTGATGATAGCGCTAGATAACTTCATATGATTACTGCGCTGACAAATATTAACGCGACGGCTTTAGTTGCCACAATGTCGGATAAATTTCACACATACCAAACACGATTGTAAAGTTATTTTTAATAGCAAAACTGCGTATTTTATATGACTATATATATTCATTTTATTATTAATTTATTCTTTTATAATGCCGCATCTTAAAATAATATGACGCAACCGTGTCACAGCTTGCCACATTTAATTTTAATGATTACGGCAATAAACATTTATTTATTAATATAAACTGATAATAAATTGTATTTTGACTAATACAACTTACAGTAGCTCCAGACTGTTTTGATTAATTCTGTGTAAGTTTAAACAATACTAAAACTGTTTTGTGTACCGAACTGCACATAATAAGGTATAACACAAATACTAAATCTCGTTCCATCGCACCCATTGAAATCAAAGTTTTATTACATGATCTTAGAAAGTAGATATAATGTAGTGTAGCCGTGCGACGGTTGTCAACGGCAGGGACCGTTTAATGATTATGGTAATGCCCTCCGCCCAATCCTGTTGTGAAATAACGCTCGCCAGATCGTCCCCGCTCGGCCGACGATGTTTTTTTGTGTTCACTCAAAAATATGTCACTAGGGAGAGCTGACGCGTGTTGCACCCTTACCGTGCACGCGTCACACCAACAAATATGAAACACGATAGCGTGTATTGATTCACTTTGCTTGCACGCTATTTGTGTGCGTTTTAAATTATTTATGTAAATGACCGGTGTTTGTCTGTGATAGAATGTGTTATTACCTTAAAGTGGGTGAATTCGATTATGTTATTAAATCGTGAGAAATAAGAGGTTATTACTTAAATTATATTGACAAATAAAATAAAACTTTGTTTAAATAAAAACTCGAGATACTTAAAATATTTAAGTTCTCTACATTAACTAATAAACGTTATCTCGTAAAAGACTCGAAAGCTCTAGAGTCGTATACGAGGTGCGAGGATACTTAGGCACTTACCCAACACATTCTCAAGCGGCAGTTCTCGAGCACAGTCAGCCAAACGGAGCGGTGCGGACGAGAATAAGTATGATTAAGTACAACCATATCACTAACTTAGACGGGAAAATTCGTATGGCACTTACAGCTCCCCACGTTCCAGGAATGCGGTTTAAAGTTTACAGACTGAGCACAAATGAAGCGACGAGGTCTTGCACTTCATTTGGTTACCTTATAAAGTTAGAGGAGCTTAATGGGTGCGGCCCTGGTTGAGATTTAAACGTGCCGCGAATGAAAATATTTTATTGTTAATTAAAATGCATTGATTACGAATTAAACATACTTTTATCGCTGCTATCATATAAAGTCGTTTCCTTAACTTGTAAGAATTAATCTATTGATTTATCTAAAAGTAATAAGTATGTTATGAATTACGATTTATAACTGTATACATTAATGATTTTTATCAGTCGTGCTCGTTCATTGATCACGTGTATTTAACACTGCTTGTACCGTCGTATCTATTGTTACTCTTAGTTTTCTTTTTTTAGTTTTGAACCTTATGCTACATCTAATACAAGGATTCACATGAGTATATTCTCTTATTAGCTGATGGTTATTTCAATTTGTTAACATATATACTAATCCTATAATTGTCGTAGAAAATACTAATGCTGTTTATTTTCACCAGGCTGCTGTGAAATGCGCTGCCTCCCCTCGCACGAATGCCCTGTCGACAAAGCCTCGGCTGCCCTTGGCGGCTTTGGCCACCGACACGGCTCGGAATCACCCGCCCAACAATGTCAACACCCATGTAAGTATTCCTATGGTATTTGCCTTTCGTGATATTACACAATATAGCATTGGCTTTTTTTTTAATATTCTAATCGTTTGAATGGATCATATATTTTATGTTTTAAGTATTGCACGTGTAGTAAATGTTTGTAGGTTATAATGTTGTAATAAAAATGAATGACAAAATATCTAACATTATTTGCGATGATAAGTAAATGCTAATTTAAAATATTTAAGTAAATTCTAAATGTTCCCATTTCTTATAAAACTAATTGATTTTTGTTACAAGTTTGTGATTATTCCGATGAGTATTATTTTCTCGAAAATGCCTATCAATAAATACCTATCACCGAGTCGTACGTAACGTGAATTTGTTCCTTATACAGGATCTCAATATTTTATCAGTATACTATAATAGGTTATTTTCATCAAAGCCCATGTCTATATCGCCAAATTTTAAAATCAAATCGCTAGTTCTGCTAGCATACTAGAAAAACTATTAAAATGTAACTCAGATACTCGTGACAGGTTGTACAGTTGTTAACGAATAATACATCGTTTCATAAAAATATTACAAAATCAAATCACTATTTATCCGTCACAGTAATTGGAAACATGATTGTTATATTTCATAAATAGCTTTTATTGAAATTCTCCTTTATATTCTAATGAAGTTGGCATTAGATGATTCGATCAGAACACGAAAGCGTACTTATTGTTTATCTTTCAATTAGAACTGCACTTAGGCCTTGCTGACAAAACTGAACCTTAATATTATTGTAGTTTATTCTTCAATCTTGTATTACATAACATTTTAGACATAGACCTAATTTCTTAAAACATTTTGCTTCTTTTATCATCCCACACATAAAGTATGTTATGTAAAAGCACATGTAGATCCTAAACCAAATTTTTAGCGCAAAATAAAATGCAGAACATAATAAATTATTGCGAGGTGAGAGCCGAAAAACGAAATTACTTATTCAACGAGCCGTCTGCGTTGCTGCCGTTTTCTGAGGGGCACAATTCGACAATTTAATTGGCCGTCATGAAAGCTTTATTTGCTTAAAACGCCATTGACTGTAGCCATTTCAGTCTGGAATCTCTAATATTTATTCTAGTGAAATACATCGCTCTTGTTGCGTAAATTAAGCACTTTCATATGTTTCAACGATATATAAATTTATTACTGCAAGGTTACTAACTCGCGTGCAATTGATTTATAAATCAATTTAATATTCAGCTACATGCCGACCGTACAATCTTTATCGTGGATTTTTAATTTAAATCTAAAAGTAGACCTGTCTATTTAAAACTTTCTATTGTACGTATAAAGATTTTATTTTAGGATTATATCAGACAAATTGTGCGGATAGTACGCGTGAATTAAACCTTATGAACAAATTACTTTAGCTCGCGGCTCCTATCTATATCCTTTCCCGGAACAATGGTTTTACTGTGCAATTTTACTGGACAAAATCTATATTCTCAATTCAAGACATGCTTTATCAATGTGTTAAATTTTACTCTAATCATTTATAAGTTTATGTATGTACTTTATGCAAACATCCAAGCAAATGTACAAACTTGTACATTTATATCGGTAAGAAGTAGGAAAAAATATATATCATTATAAGTTCACGTTTCTATTGGAAAGGCACACTCTAGGCAGAATGCGAGCAGTTTACCCTGTGTGCTCCCCCGTGCATTTCGACAGTTCTCCGCCAACCAAGATATGTCGCAATCTCATCCAATTTGCCTCCCGTCGCTCGTGCTGTTGCTCGAATAAAGCGGAAAATCTTGCTCCGCATAGCGCCGACCCCAGAATAAATTATGGTCGCTTGAATATAAAACAGTCGAAGTGGAGGGCGCATGTGTTCTGTGTTCACTCGGAACCACACTAAATTGTATTATTTTCTTGCCATAAGCATTCCTTGTATTTAGTATTATAAAATGTTAAGATATGGTTAGTTAAGCGCATTAGTAAATAAAAGCCTTGAATACATTTATAGGCACTATTAAGCCATTTATTGCCACTTATCCGGCGATTTAATGTAGTGTTTAGTTTGCTATCCGATGCAATTAAAAAATAATAAAATTTTAACACTTAAAATATTATGTATCGGCTTCCGTTTCATCTTAATATATTTAAATTTAATGTATCTACTTTACATATGACATTTTTATAAAATTCTTACGTTGCCTTAACTTCGAGACATAATTTGTTACTGATTATATTTGCTATATGTACATGTTTTGAATAATAAGTGCCAAATATAATGGTTTAGAATACTTATCATTTTATTTATAAATTAACAAAAAAATGTTACAAGCTCTTTATTTCGTACCGCTTAATATATTGACTCCAAAAGAATTTATATTTTCATGAAAATCCGGTCGTACCAGAAATCTCTGGAGCTGAAAACAAAAGTGCTACTAATGAATATAGCGTTGCACAGGTCGGAAGTACTCTTAAACAAAGTTCAGTTTTATTTACAGTCCGCCTGCAGTTTACGAAGTGTATCAAGCTTTAAACAATATCAACCAAGTTGAACAGGGAATGAGCACGATCGTTTGGCACGAGCTGGGAACGTTCCACCGCCACTGCGGTGTCGGCTAATAGCTCTTCGCAGATTCAATTTGCCGTCGAATAGAATATAGCCTCCCAGTGCGCCGTACGCGATCATTAAGTTACGCTCTCGTCTCCGTCAAGGAACCAGTAAAATTCGCTTCAAACACCTACCACTCCTAAGCCAACTAGCTCCCTAATGTGAATTAATTTAATTCACTACTTGATTAGCGAGTAATTAACATGGAATACTTGCCATTGCTTTTAGCATTCAATGCTTAAAATGGTTCGTGTTACATTAATTACATTACTGCCTCGGTGATGTAGTTGTATTACGGTACGACTGCAGAGCTGGGGTGTTGATTCGATCCCCGGGTTGGAAATTCATATTGGGTTTTTCTACCCAGTATCAATTCGGAGTCTGAAATCTATGCGTGATATGGAGATAGATTGGTCCCCTATTACATCATGGGATGGGAAATGTGAATGCACTAGTGACGCCTCTACCTACCCCTTTGGGGATAACAGAAGCGTGTATAATTACATAAATGTTTGTATTATGTTTACAAATCGATCAAACCGTTGACAGAACATTCAACACGATGTTATCCTTCATCACCCTTGTCAAACTAATAAAAACAAACTTGTTAATCGTTTCAAATTGTTAAATCTCTTGGTTGAACAAATCGCAGTTTGTTCGGTGTCTTTCTTGGTATATACGCCGCTTAAAGGAGGCGTACAAAATGCCTGTTTGTAGTAAGCATGAAATTGGATGTCGTGAACGTGAATTGCTTTCGACTAAAGATCCTTCTATATTGTGTTGTTTCTGGCAAAGCTGGCGTATCGCCACCGTAGCGACACGGTGCCACTGCCAAATGTTTTTTATTCTTCTATTCCGGCCGATATTGCAGTTTACTTACGTTTTGCCAGTTGTTCTAGCTTGTCTGAATTTAAAAGGAACAGTTTCAACAACAATTAGTAACAATTTGGTGTTTAGTTTTTAATTTTTTGCACATACATTTGGTAATTATATATTGGTATTACGCCTCATGTAAAGTCATCTTTAATTTAATTAATTCAAATCATGTCAAAAATTTAAAAAAATAAGATAAACTTAAATAAAAATATATTCATACCTTTAACTGTCTTTAAAATCACAGTTCCACGACGTAAATCGGTTTTTATTGTCCTTTTAGTTTATAGACGTTTTTTGTTTAATAAATCCCAAAATTCTTTCTTTGAGATTCGAGATCGATACACAAACAGGACAAAAACATTTGCTTATGAGTGGTCCGTTGTTGTTTTATCAATATGTATACGCACTTCACGTTGACCATGGAATGAAACATATAACAATAACAACAGAATGAATTAATTTATCTCACAATATCTCTGTCGTATTTATTTAATCACAAATAATATCGGAACTGAAATGCTTACTGGCGGTGCTCACTGGAAATATTAATTGATTTATTGGCAAAATGATGTCTTCATTGAACTTTAATTGAAATTCGACAATGGTTCACAATTTAAATGCGTTTCGTAATGTCCAGTGAACCGGGAATACGGAATTCAATACTGACGTTTTGTGTGTACGTATTCACAATTTGGACCTAGCTATGTGATGGGTGCTGATATTAATTCCCTTTATGCCAGTTTCACTATTAATGAGATGCTTTTGAAAATTGCCGACAAAATTAGTTAGGTTTAATACGAACACTGGAAATAGTGACTTTAGTATAGTATACATATTACTATCAATGTACTTAATATTATTAACACTAACAGACAAACCTGATCTTAAATTGATACCTTTAGAAGCATGGAAGTTTACAATAGACATTCTTAATTTAACGTAAGTGAGCGTGGAGAAAACATTATAGAAATCTTAATATCCCAAAACGGTTAAATTCCTTTGTTTGTCCGGTTTGTTTCATATAATATTTTGCAGCGAGTACTTACTATTTGTAATGAACCTAATGGATGCTAGATGGCGCAGAGTGCATTGCTTTGGAATATAACCATGACAATTGGCATTTGTGACAAATGCATTGAATTTTAAAAATTCCATGTACAAACGAAAGGAGATACCATTATTTATAATTGTTCAACGTCCCCAAAATATCCAGCAATGTATTAAAATAAAACTTACATATCGGTGAGAAAGACATTTATTTCTTTGAATTTGATAACTTATGTATATTGGTAAGCGAATCTTGACATCGCCATTCAATTATTTATAGTTTTTATACAACACCATCTATTGGCATATCTATGACAATATTTATTTATAATTTAAATTAATTCATCATTGAACAATAATCTTATACGAGCAGTAATTGAAAGCTTTGTTTTTTCCACTCAGATAATATATTAAGAGTTTTCATCCCATTTTACATGTATTTCAAATAAACAAATCCCAGAGAGACGTGAAATATTGTTTACTCATTGAATATACCTAAACCTCAGCCTGTGAGATTTCTTTTTCCATTACACCGATGTTATGCTTGCCGACAAGTCGACGTACTGAGTACCCAGGCTGGATAGAGAGGCGTCCCAAATAAAATGCCAAACAAGTTTATTTTTTTAGATGCTTAGCGATACCACAGTAAAAAATTAAGACGCCTAATACTTCAAAGCTATAAATAGTTGTTAGTTAACAGCGTTTTACTATGCAATTAATATTTTACTAAAGTTATTGGCAACAACATTGTTTACGTCGGTATTTTAAATCATGACAGGTTATTAACAAAGTATAATGCACGTAAATTCATGACTATACTGTTAAAACTAAACATATTCACGAGAAACAAATTACATTTTGTACGAGTAGCTTTTTGTTGCCTGACATGTTTTCAATAACCACGACTTGGTTATATAAATTGCAAAAGGTCAATTTTTTTTATAAAATAGACATGTTAAAAGGAATTTTAAATGCAATGATAACGTATAATTGACGATTGATTGCGGCTTGTCTGATTTCCCTTTTTTGTTCGGCCGACGAGAGCGCCGCGCGACTCCGGGGATAGATTACGGCATGTGTCATGTGCAGAAACTAAACGCTGCGATGGCAGGTGGTCGATCTTGATCGAGGTTAACCTCTGTCTACCCCTTTCAATTGAACACGGATTGAGAATACATTATAAACAAAGTTATTTATAGTGTTCCAGTTAAACATTTGCATAGTCATATTTCTTTATATGATGGAATAGTAAATATAATACATCATATTATTGTGAAAACCACATAATTAATAATTAAATGATATATGTATATAGTATGTATTTGTTTTTAGTTTTTAAATATATGACTCGGAACGCAAACAAAATGTTTATAAATTAGGTAATTATTATAATATATATGTTATTAAAACTATGATCACTGTATAATATTAATTTTAATTTTCTGGACATTACTTAAATATTTAACTTCAGAAACAAAGTCCGAATAATTAATGAACACTGCGGGATGCCCAAATTACAATCTTATAATTTTTTTTCGAGTTTATAATAATAGAATATTCTAGGTTTTACATTCAAATAAAACTGGATAATTGTACGTAAAAATTATAAATTTACTTTATAATAACGCATGAAATATTCATTTAAATTTTATATATTAAAATTACTTACCTAGCCTTGTTTGAGTACATTGTACAAGGTAAATCTGTAGCCAGAGTAATTAGTAATTAAATTTCTGTGTCGTGCGTAATTTATGTCTGGCGAGCTGTTAAGTTTATAACTTGCTGCAGTAGAACACCAAAATAGAACATTGCAACCATGCGGGTGATCTTCATAATCCATAATTGATTACAGTACGTAGATATAAAAAGGGAACAAATCACTAATTAATATACAACATAACAAAGAACACCACTAATTTATAAAGCAGACAACTTATTTCGTAAAAAAAAACTTGATTAATTATGTTGTGTGAATTATAATGAGACAGTTGCTGTTTATATAGCACCGCAATGCATAATGCTATGTCTATCCCTGTTCATGAAAAATGTAATTGAATGATTTATCTGGTCGGTCACGTTTCGCGGCCATATGGACTTCTCATGAATAAGTAATGTTCGGCCACGATCGTTGTTTCAATTAGCGGTTGTGTCGCTGGTCGGCCACGACTGCCGCCCGCGCACCGCCGCCGCTCACCGCAGCGGCCGACCGTAACAACCCAATGCGATTGTCATAAAGAAGGATTCACTGACCCGCTCAATTGACCAAATTCATAAAAGACGTTGAAACATTTCACGTCACCGCGTATAATTATTTCATTACAATTTTAAACGTGTTCGTTTTTATCGTGAATGCAATTGATGATACCATAACGATCTACATTAAAATTTTATATCCTTTATACTTTAAAAAATTATGTAGGGATGTTGCAGGTTGCCCAGTCCTTTATAGATAGGAGTTTATTAGTTGTTATAATTGCACATTGTGGTAAGAACATTATATTTTAGAATTCACTTGACTTTCAATTTCGAAGATATTTAAGTGCAATCTAAGCATTATGTGCGAAAAGGTTTGCACCTTCAGTTACTGTTCTGAAACGGGTGAATTAATATGCTATTATATTTGTTATTATTAAAAGCTAATAAAAAACTTAATCTGAATTATAGCTATGTAAGTGATTCGGAACAAAGAAAATTTAAATAATAAACACAAATAATCCTTCTTTGTATCCAGGCGAAACAGGATCCATCCTGGTATAACTAAGTTCACGTTCGCCTACGCGGCGGATTAAATTGATATGGCAAGTCTACCTCACTCGTTTGTCTACGTAAAAATGTCTGAAAGCAATATATTTTACTAGAACTGTTCACGTAATGACGCGCTATATTTAAAATCTCTTGTAACGAAAGTTATGTAGGTATGCGATTATCATTCTTGTTTATATTGGCTATGTCTCCAAACAATTTGTTTTTATAAGAATGCTATTTCTTAACAAGACATAAAATGAAAATTTTATAATCTATAAAGACTAGAGGTTATAACAATATTAAAATAAAATGACGTTAGCTTCTGTTAAGCAGTTCCGCTGCTAATACGGGCTGCAATATTTTTAAAGATTATCTTTATTTCGTTGACCATTCCAGGAACTAAAACCATTTATATTATGTAGACCTAACCGCCAAGAGTAATAGCCTCATTCTTACGACTCGGGTATGAGACAAGAATTTTAATTTAAACTTACATTTTCGGCTTTACCGCTCTACCCAATATTGTCTTCCAAATAAACCTGTTGTACATCTCTATATCATCGTATATCCAAACAATAAATATTACATTTGAATTCAGTCATGTCACACCCCCTCGCTTTAAATAAATGTATCAAATCACGTACAACGCAAATTCCGTCCTTAGCAGTAATAATAATCTGGGTAACTCATACAAAAAGGGGTGGTCGAAGAGTTATCCATTTAGCGAAAGTTATACCCGTTTTATTTTCTTTTAGCCGTCCCAAAGAGTGTTCTCCGTTGAACATCACGGTCGCTTTCCCCGCTCGAGCGTGCCTCTTTCGAACCCTACCGTAAAATAGACGCGAAATGTGATAAATGGAAAACTCTTTTTATTGTCAGGGCCTCGGGCACGTTACGTTATGGGTCGGTTCCTCTCATCCCCCGCGCCGCGCCCTCGCTCTCTCGGCCCGTCTTATCAAGTTTTCTTATATCCTAGTTACCGCTCAATTTTGTGAGCCTTATATATAAAAAGCTTTCCCTTTGCTCCCCTCGTTGTGCAATAGAATTACGTTTAAAGTATCACTACACGAGTTGGCAGCAATTTAATATAACAAATTATTCTATATTTGAACATTTTTCTTGTGCGGTTCAAACATAATATTTTATAAAAAGAATTTAAAGTAGGCCTTAAAAAGGTTAGGGTAACTTTGAGTTTTAGAGGCTTCATATAAAAGTTTTTTTTTTACAAATTTCAACCGAAAAACCACTACTCGTGCACCGCAATAAATTCGGGAAATTCGAAAAAAAACAAATCTCGCGTAAACTTGACAAACATTTTCCTGCACGTAACAAATTGATTTTGAATAGGAGTGCAGAATTAGTTCTTTTTGCAGGGTATTACGCTTCTCCAAGACGCTGGCACATCGGATGACAGTGGACGGGCATCAGAAAGACTCACGGGTAGTTCAGTTGCTCCTCGGGACCCTGACTCCTCCCGTGATCGTCTTAGTGACGTAAGTACCCATGCAGTGATTTCACTTTATTTCCTACTTCCATCAATAGAGTCCACTCTACGGACAAGACATTATTCCAACATTACCCGTGAGATTCGTTTTAATATCATGAGTTACTAATGCGACATTTTTCTCCTTAAGAATGTGCTTGAAACAATTGTGTCCTCTAATTTATCATTGAGTAAGCTCTCTCGGAACGGTCACAAGAAAACCTAGACGCAGAGATAAGGTTTATAAATATACCTATATTGTTTAACTCGTAACTAACAAAGACGATAGCTTCGCAATATATCTGTCTGTGACTCGGAGTAAATCTTGAGAAAACACAAATAACTCCCACTGAGGCCAAGTTTATCTAACGAGAATTGTAAACCATTGGTATAATTTTGGAAAAGGAAAATAAAATTTTCCCGAACCCAAATAATGTTTATATAATCTGAATACGTAATGCGTTTAATCTTGATGTACGATGCATGTAAAACATTATATCACTTAGTGTTGATTGTACTAACTGTTAGTTATTGTAATCTAAAGAAATGGCGTTTTCTATTACTTTGCAACTTTTTTCCGTCTCTCCCGTGATGAACTTTACGGTAACTGCAAACTAACTTTAACGTAACAAGTGTTAATATCACTCGCGTGTTATTTTTTGCGTACATTCCGGAGGAACACCGTTAGATCTAGGGAGATACGGACAAACTTCACCTACCCCAGTCACTTCAATCCACTCATATGTTCGCTTTCTCTCTCCTGCCTACAGGCCAGTAGCCGCTGTAGTTCCGGAAAAGGCTATATCGTGAGTATTGTCATTGTTGTGTTTTACGTACAAATATTCCTTCTGTTTCTGATATGCCGCGCACGACCACACTGTTCGCTATACGCTTGCTTCTTATATATTGTGCTACTGTTTATTAAATCTCCCGCATGGTTACTTTTAGCTTGGTTCTATTTTATACTCTGATATACGGCGACATTTTAAATATAAATATCATTAAGTAAACCCATTGACATGTCGAATTATGGGGGATATATATACTTATGTATTTAGAACAATCGTGTGCAAATGTATCCAGATCACGCAACACATATAAGCTGTTCGATGTTCGTTGCGTATTTGTGCTAAATCACAAGATTTGTCGAGGTTGCTGCGCTCCGTACAATATAACATTACCTTCGCCCGCCCTGAATACTTCATGTTCTGTATTTATTTGAAATTGTAATATCTCAACCTGATCCCTCGTTGTATCCCCCGGCGCGAACTTTACCTCGTAAATAACATGTAACGTATTCGTCGATTTATGTTACGATAATAGTCTCCTTTTCCCATATGAATTGGACTTTCAGGAGGTTGTTACATATACCCTATGCCAAACATTATTTTATTTAGGAGCTTTTTATATTGCAAAGGTTCGCACAAATTTCTTTATTACATACTTCTCTTTATATGGGTACGTCAGATTTTATTTCATAACAAATAAGTAACTCTTGGCTGTAGGCAGATATATGGTTTAACATTATTAATACATTAGCCAATAGAACTTTATTTTAATTATAATCTTTTTGGGAATGTATTAAGTAAGGTTTATTAAGTTTATTCATGTTGTGTAGAAATGGAACAGTACAGTTATTAATTAACAGTTTAAAGTAGCATAGCAATGCGTACAGTTTAAACGAGTGATGTAATAAAATTTTGTCTGAAAGTTTAAAACGCCATCTCTGTAATTAACCGTTGATTCATAATATTACGGCTACAGGCTTATGAATGCATGAATTACTTACGAGTATATAATCAGTTGATGCCCCGTCGACACTGACTAATGTGAGTTTTTCTTCTATTCCAGTGTGATAGTGAAGGCGACGACGACAAGGCAAGTACTTTGTCATTTCTTAGCTTTACTGTCCTTAATTGTAAGCGATTTATCAAGGGAGTGATTCCCGCGTGTACGTACGTTTGATCTACTAGACATTTAGGAAAAACTTATGCGATTAAGTCGACGACGAATTTTCGAGTTGGCGAGTGCAGTTGGAAGGGTAATAGCCAGTTTCGCTTTGTATTCGGACTGTACACGCTCTAAGGGCTTAACTAACTTGTCAACAGGTTGTTAAATACGAGTTAAAAGCGGGCCGAGCATAGAGCTCTTCTGCGTGTGTCGCTGTCGCAAAGGGCGCTGATTACGCGCCGAGCCAGTGTTCGTGTAATTACTAGATTGGCACAGCGTACAAGTGCCCGTAATTAAATACATTACCCTACCTTTAATATTAGTGCGGTATGTGTACCTATTAACGTTCCAACCAACGTGTGCTCGCACGCACTCGTCCGGTTGATTTATTATTATAATTAAACACTATTCTATTAAATGGTACTTGCATATCAATTTTACGCACCGTTTCTAATATTAATAATAGCGTAAACTGTGTAAAATAAAAGTAAACTTGAGTATAATCGATGAGAGTATTCACGCAAGTGTAGAATGCTCTCGATGACACCTCTAAACCCGGTTCGTCCACCTTGCCTTTAATCCAATTATGTGGCCACTTCGCTGTCGACTGCCTCTGAAACACCCCTCTCATCAATTTGGCTCAATTTTCTCTGTCGAGTGAACTAAGAACAAAAGTATTTTACTGATTAATCCATTCAATTAGGGGATGAAAAATAATATTTTTAAATGGCAGTCGCTTTTCAAACATAATTGGCTTATAAAGTACATTGTGTTGGAACTTTAAAAGTTGTGTAATGTAAAACAAAAAATCTATCCTTTCGACAATTAAAACATGAAACAGCATTAATGTGTCTGCTCTAATATAAACTTAATCAATTTTGAAGTTAAATGGCATAATAATGTCAGTAAATGGATGTCTAAAGAGGAAATCAGTCTGAGCTCCGATGTTGTGCCGCAGTCGATTAATTAAATTATCCCGGGAGAAGTTGACGCCCATGCGGAGCATATAGCTCGGAGCTACCCAGACGGGAGAGCGTCGCTGCTCACTGTACGGTGTTGTGTGCGCTGCGCTTTGCAGAGGTGCAGTAGCGTTGGCTGGTAATGCTCGCTACACTTAGCTAGAGAGCGCCACTAACTCGATCCGATTCCACTTGGGCTATTTGCACTCGGAGTTCAATTATGCCTCCACTTTGATATGCAAATCTGGTCGCTTTTGGCTAATTACGTAGACGCTGCCGTAGCATCGTTTCAAACGTCAAGTTACACTGTTTCAAGTAAATTTTATTCAACACGAACAGTTTGTTTATACTAGTTTACGTGATGCGGCTCGTTTGCGATATTAACATGAATTAAATCAGCGTTGGTCAGACTTATACGTTGTTTCAAAACGTTTGTAATAAAATATTTTGTAGAGAGCTACTCTGGTCATTCGTCGAAGTTTGCAGATATTCGTATATTGTATTGCTTGTTTTGTGAGCCTAGTAAACATATAAAAAGGATATTTCCTGAACCATTGATTCTTAAAAACATTTTTAACACAAAGGATTTCAAGCAACTGGGTCTTAATATAATAGAATAAAAGCAATCTATATTTCTATTTTATCAAAAACTAGAATTATAAATATCAGTTTTATTTCATTTCTAAACAATTACGAATTCTATTATAGTTTCAAGATTGTTAAATATAACGTTATGTCGGATTTATTTCTATTTATTCCGATAGAAAAATAAATATGCTTTATTTGTATTTCATGTTTTACAGATTATAATTGCAATAAGACAAAAAACATACGTCTTATTAGTTACCAATTATTAAAATAATAAGTCACAACGAACTTGATTGTCAAGAAAATTTTGTAAAACACTCGACATAATTTAAATGCGAAACATAAGTATATTACGTTCAATATCCAATAACCAGCATCAGTAGGCGGTGGATTTCAGCGTTTTAGAACTAAACTTTGCGGCCATTGTTAGATTATGAATAAATACTTTGCAACCAATGCTCTCTTAAGATTTATCGTCATCCCATCTAGTTGTAAATTATAGGTTTATTTAATACGTTTTGATTATTCAAAGCGTATAAATCAAGACAATAAAATTAAACTTGTCGGTCGTAATTTGTCCGCATTAACCGTAACGAATAGATATGAACATTATTATTCTCATATTACGGCTCCAATATAATTATCATTCATGACCGTTTCAATATAAAT
Organism: Manduca sexta; assembly: GCF_014839805.1. Lineage (NCBI taxonomy): Eukaryota > Metazoa > Arthropoda > Insecta > Lepidoptera > Sphingidae > Manduca > Manduca sexta. The sequence continues at coordinate 6,597,804 of NC_051128.1, forward strand.
GCGAGTAATTTAAATTACGGTCACAAATTAGTACGTGCAGTGACTTTCGATATCGTGTGTTCCCTCGCAGGACACGATTAAAAGTTATGCGGTGTCAGATATTGACATTGGCATTGTTGTAACCCGTCGCAGCGTACCTACTTGCGTTATATCGTCGCTCCTCAAACAATATGCTAATGCTCTATTATAATACTTTACGTGATATATTTTTATGGGCATCTTATGGTCTAGTAACACTATTGAATATTTTTTCTGTTAAGGCTGAATAATGATGATTGAGAATTCATCGTCATGAGCGTGTTCGCTGTGATATATATAAAATAGTTTTATCACATTTATTCGTATGCATAACACATCATAATAAAACAATCTAAGTCATATATAACAGTTTCACTTCATACCGCGTCAACATAAAATAGTTGGTATTTTAACAGACATTTGTATAAATAAGATTTTGGCTCGTATAAGCTCATTATCATTCATCAGGTGAGCATATCGCTTCTGGTCGATTTGAGCGGGCCGCATTAACGGAGCGGTGGCGGCGGTTCTACAATCTGCGCGCAATGTGGGGGAGGATTCCTGCCACATTAATATACTCATGAATACTGATTGAACTTGCATCTGTTTTCTGTTATATCTCTTATAAAACTCACGTGTGTAGAATATATTTATGTTTTACAGTTTTTTAACTATATAAAGACAAAATACACTTTAATTTGTCATCTCGTTATCTGTACTATCAATGATTTCTGGTAGAAAATATAAATTAACCTAAACGAGTTAATACTTCAATACTCAGATATATTGGTCCAATAAATACTCTAGCAACAGCTCAGGTTACTCGGCTTAAAGCAGTTAAGTATTAATTACCGGTAACATTGTCCCGCGCCGAGTGAAATAACATTGAATAAAATATTTTCCCGGGCCGGCGCCACTTGTCAGAATTTACCTTACGCAAACTTACCTCGGTTAATTGAAAGAGCTTCTTTCGTTTGGTGTAATATTTTATGACGCGAAGTCAGACTGCGGAGCGGTAAAAGCAAATGGTCTCTTTCCAACACATAAGTTTTCTCTAAAGCTCTCTCACGGAGCGGCTCCTTGCGTTTTTGTGTAACTCGTTTTCAAAGGCAACAAGAAATCTGAGTGTAAATTTGTTTAAATTTAACTTAATCGTTACATTTTAATTTATCATTGTGTTCTAATTGGCAAGTTATTTTGCGTTTTCTTTTAAATCGACAATCACCGCTAGAACGTTTGCTAAGTGACTTTTTATTAACATTCTTTTATGCCGTTTCGAGATTGCTTTAATATGTTTAGAAAAGGTCTGCCCGCTTCGATGTTGCGGATTATATTCTCTACTTGCGAACAGATAATTGCTTGTCTCGTATGGGTTGCGAAACACTTCACATCTTATTTTGGGGCCAGGGTTATTTGAGACTGTTGCATACTTTAGCAATTATTTCTTTACATTATGATTTAATTTGACGTGTGCAATATTCCTTGTTGCGTGATTGTTCAATTACATCATATTCTAAATTACATTATTTTGATCATCAATTATATTTTTTGTATGTGTGATCGTGTTATACAATGTGTAATCATTATAGACTGACAAAATCTTGATAAATGAAAAGAACACAATTTGAAGAAAAATAACACATTTAATTAAAAGATTGTTTCTTCGGCCGGTCATTACACAAGTAATTCAAGAATATGATGATTAATGGTGTAATATAACTTCAACAAAATCTCTAAATCGTCTATTCATATATGTTAACGCGCGTGCTAACTTAATATTCATTATTAAATTCATATTAAAGGGCTGATGTGTCCGGGCAGTATGCTTTCCTCTACCGCAATAAATCTCCTAAAATGATGTAGAGGTATGCGAGATATGTCAGGGTCACCGCTAACCTCTTAAACACTAAAATACTATAAATCTATCACCAATATGCAAATTTCCCGCCCCATTTGACAATATTCTTATGCTTATCATCAAAGTATTAAAACATTCTCAAAGGAATGTTCACCTGCTTATCCTTAATCAATTCATCTGACGTTTTAGTATCAACATAAATGACAAAGAAGTACATAACTTCATGATTAACATAATGTTTCTGAAATGTTCTACTTTTGTCTTGTAAACGAGCATAAAGTGAAAGAACAAATTGCAAGTTTCCCCAGTATTTTCCTCGCTCGGAAAAATATATGTTTTATTAAAGCTCGGCATTTCCGAGAGCGAGGCAACCCTCGGGCGGGGGTGGCAGACGGTGGCCGGGGATGAGTTCGGCGGCGCGCCACTGTATAACAGACAGTAGAGGGATATAAAACATATTTACGCGCCTATAAAGTACTCTCGTACGCTCGCTCTCCACCATTTTCTTTTGTTCCTCGCTCGCAGCCAATGATAATGCTTTCTCCCGTTCGGTTAAACTTATTTCTCTGCCGTCTTATCTGGCTTTTCTTCGGCACTTTTATTTATAACCGAAGCAAAGTGGTGATACGTAACAATATTAAGTAAACGATTTCGGTATCGTTTCCCTTTTGATGTTTTGTCATCTTCGCATGTCGAGTTACGATTGTGATAATTTATTGGCTCGTTTCCTTTTTCACACTGAATAAATAGTTTATTCGGATGTATTAGGTAAGCTGTCTTGTTTATTTTATTGTTTTGCTTATATTTATGTGTTAAGTTTCTGTTGTTGACTGACAAGCGTAAACTAAGTCTTTGAAGCGCCAGAGAATATAGAAGCCAAAAGGCAGATAGTTAACGATAAAGTGAGGAGCTTCTTAATCCTGTGTGACAGGCCGGCTCTGAACAGAGACCCCTTGCGTAGGTGAGAGGGTGTAATAACAAGAGCAAGCTCTCCCTAGTTTTGCCTTCCCATATTCGCCCACAGGCTTACCCGTTCGCAAACTTCCACGGAGATTCGTATTACTCCCGTCGTACTCTCGTCTAACCGGCTTGACTCGGATAAGTCTTAAATTGCGCTCGATGTAAACTGAACCTTAAACACGCCATTGACGACTCGCGCTAGACAAGTCTTTGTTATAGGGATTTCACGCTTAATATTAGTATCGTTCAATAAATGTTTACTGTGTCGTCTACAGTTTGGAGAGCGGCCAGTAAGACGGAGGGAAATGCTCACTTTACTTGTGAACGCTAGAGTTTTTGGGCATAAACGTATGGGTGAAAAAGACATGTCCGTTTTTGTTTGCGTCCCGCCCGCTTGCAGTCCGCAGTTTACGCCCTTCGCCCAAAGACATGCACTGCCGTTGAGATGTTAAAATGTAAAATTGTTATTTTGATGATATTTGTCTACAAATTAAACTTTTTATTATATTGTCACTTTGGAAGCGTGTGCAGGACAAAGAGGCGTCGTCAAAGGGTCGTAATTATCTGTAGGCGGGCGAGTGTTACCACTCGACGTGAGGTCGAGATATCTCTCGACGGATCAGCAGCTCACTCGGGATGCACTCTACGATTCTGTTTGTCACTGCACCCGACTGTGGTCTGAGCTCTCGCTCTGATAAACGCATGTCAACGTGCTTTGAATGCGGAGCGCATTTAACAACTCTGGCACCCAGCGAGCGAGCTGCAGCTTAGCACTGTGATTTGTACACACGGTCTGATCACAAACAACGTTTAGCTGCATTAACTGACACCGGAATACCAACATTGTTCCGTTGTGCATACTCCTTATAGCTTTATTTCCTAGATTATATCGCGCTACTGTTTATACTTTCATATACAAATCAGACAATATATTATTCTTATTTCAATATATGAAATAATCACCTTGTAGAGTTTGTGTTGTCAACCCTATTCATTTTTTATTATAGCAGGATAAGAACTTGGTATAAAACAACAGCCATTATTATACCCTTCTGTCACCAACACCGTAACGTGCCGTGATCGGATCGACAGCTTATACACGATAAGAATATAATAGGGTAGGTGCCGATACGCTACTTGCATGGCACACGGCGCAACGTTGCGAAACTGGTGCGCAAACGAGTGATAAACGGGCATGCTCAATGCTCATTGCTCTAAACGTGCTGCTACGTTGCTGTGTATGCTATATGGGACGCGCGCACGCCTAAGGCCGTTTAGTAAACCGGATGACGAAACAATTATAGGATTTGTTTGTAAATGCGACTAATATCCAAAACTATATCAATAGCCTTTGTAGAAGTTTAATGTAAACAATTCTATGACACTAAGGCTCCACCTGAGGCGTGAGATGACACGAAAGTGCACGTAAAATAATTAAAAATCAAAAGAACTTACATCATCTTTTAAACGAATATGACGGTCACTGAACACGTTGTATACGGGTATGAATCGGGTATAAGTCCTAGCTGCCCGGTGCGTTTATAGCTCCGTTGTAGTATGGGCCGGTATACTGGACGAGACCTTTATCTGCTGATTGCTTTATATTATCGCCATACACTGTAAAGATGAATTCCGATTGCGTTCATTGCCTTATAATGTAGTTATAGTAATCAATCATTCAACCAGCAAAAATGTAGCACATGATAATTACAATGTAATTAACCAATTTTTCACTTCAATTTATTGCAAGTTATGGATGTTTAGCTTGTGTTTTTAGTAAGCTATTTTATATTTTTATTTAACGGTATGAAACGCGCTTATTTTTATATAGTCTTATTAATGTATTGTTAAAATATAAATAATTTGTTTTTCAAATAGAACGGTGGCGTTTCTTTGTTAAGAACTCTGACCCGCACTTTTATATTTAAGATCATGCAAAAGAACAAAGCTAACTTATGAAAGGGGCTAATGAAAGCAAAAGAAGCAAAGGAGTGTTTCTAGATTAGGCTCGGCGGTTGTTAAGATTCTAGCATGAATATACACGCTGGTACAAGAAAGTTTTATTCCACAGTTCTCGTATCTTAGTAGAAAATGTATTAAAGACAGAGAGCGGTCTATTCCTTGTTTCAGGACTATGAGTGTTTCTGATTTCCATTGATACAAAAGTATACACGTGGGTGGGTGGGTTTTCGAAATAAGGAACTGTCTTCAATTGTTGATATTATAATCTGCATTCAGTGGTTTGGTAATAAGTATGTAGAGTTATGAAATAGTCAATTTATACAAAAATCCCTGAACTATTCGACCAAATACCTTACAATGATCAAAAGACTATCAGGCCGATCGAGGTAAGACTTCAATATAGGAAATGGCATTCCAAATTAGGTAATTTTTTACGTTACAAATCCTATTCCAAATAGATTAGTTTACGTATAAAGTTGAGTTTGATGTTAATGTTTATTTGGTAAGATGCTATTTTATTGTTCAAGTTGACCATCAAATTTTATTTAAGCAGACTTATATTTAACATTTATTATAATATCTGTTTCGAAATGTGTCGATCCGACATCGGGATTCAGTCAAAATGTTTATTTTAGATGTTCTGAAAATAATAGGGCTTTTTGAAATCGTGGTACAGTCGACTCATAGCCCTTGTAATTTCGAAATAACGGAGGGTAGACTAATAGTCTATTAGGTACTTGAGACATTTAGTGTCTTAAGCTGAATGATCTTTTGACTTTCTAAGTCTCATTTCTTTGCAAAGTTTACATTCCGATGACCAACCAACACATGTAGTTTAGTCTTTTAATAATGTTGCACTTGTCTTTTATCTTTCTACTGTTTTATTTATATTAGCACTAGCATCGCTTTCTAAATTTACGGTTTTGGCCTCGTACTTTCCTTACTGAAAAGAGATATAACGATGAAATTTGCTTAACTTTGGATCGACTATGCGTTATTTACTTTCTAGTGACACGATGGGAGTTATAATTGCGTCTTTTAGATTTGCTTCAAAGTTATCAGACAAGATCATGAGATACAAATGATAACTTAGAAAGTAAATCAAAATTCATGAGTTTAATTTTCGAAGTCTAACTTTTGTCACGTAAGCGGTGCCGTAATTTCTACTTTCCCTTTAATAACATAAAACATGCGTGTTAAAAGTTTTATATTGATTGATAAAATTTTATAGCTTTTAATAAAGGTGAGAAAGTTTTCGCTTTTAATCGTCGAGAATAAACGTTGATTATTTTTGTCGTATGTATCACGGACGAGTGGGTGTAACAACAGAAACAAACAAGACTCGACAATGGGATAAAGCGTTGCGAACCATCGCGACTTCAAACATTATTAATTCGCTAACTTTGCGACAACAACCAATTTATGTATTCCGTCTGGAGTGAGGGAATTATTATAAAGTAATCTAAGTTAGGCGACCCGTGCCGAGATGAGGGGGATATGACAGGTGTTTAAATATACCACAACCGCATCCACCCCGCTTTAGAGATTCACCGTGTTACATCAAGATGGACTCATTCGAGCGTGGCGCGGTACGAGCTTTCTCAACTTGCCTTTAATTGCTTGTTATGATTTACCTTTCGTAAATGTTAACGTTTCCACTTGGATGTCCATGTAAAAATGTTGGAGTGAATAGACTAAATAACTCACTACTCCGATTTAATTAAATATTATGTCATAAATCATAATTAATAAACTGACATT